>NW_005054736.1:9079-16827 GCF_000277835.1 Geospiza fortis | reverse complement strand
ACCCGGGCACGGGGGGGGGGAAGGGAGTTTCTCAGTTTGTCATCTCTTTTAGAGCGGCAAGGGGTTTTATTGTTCAATATTGTTTAGGTTCTATTGTTTAATAAACAGGTTTTTTCCACTTTTCTCCAAGGAGGTATTTTCTCCCGGACCAGTTGGGGGGAGGGGCCGATTGAATTTACCTTCCTACCAGAGCCCCTTTGGGACTCTCTCCCAAATTTGCTCTAAACCAGGACAATTGCCTATAAAAGTAAGCTCCGAACAATAAAGCAGGCTGTTTTGCTGATGATCAATGGAGGTTTGTTGGCTATGCTGTCTCACACGCCAGACTACCACGTGTCGTGGTGCCCCGATTGTGAGGAGGAACAGTCCAAGGATTGACCCACGGGCGCAGCGGAGAGAGACACAGGGAAGTGCCTGCAAAGCCTGTCCCCACATCGAAAAGCTGGAAAGAAACAGAGGTGAGGAGAGCCCACCCTGCAGCAAAGGCTGCAAAAGCCACAACCAAAGGGCTGCGTGAAACAAAAACTTGAAAGAAAAAAGGCAAGGAGAGCCAATACTGCAGCAAAGGCTGCAAGAATCACAGTCATAGGGTTGTGTGAAACAAAAAACTGGAGAAGCTGAAAATAGAAGAAAAACCCCACTGAAGATATGGGAAAATTGGTTTCAGTGCAGGACCACCCACTACTAAAGGTATGAAAACTTCCTGAGGAATGGAACCTAGATTATGATGAAAAAGCATCATTAGCATTAATAATGTGGGCTAAAAACCACGGATTAGACACAACTAAAGAAGCTGCTATTGATTTTAATACCTGGGCACGAACTGGTCAATTTATAATTCAAGCAGCCTCTAGAGGCAACGAAAACATGATAAGAGTTATAAAACCATGGAAACTTGTATTAGATTTAATAAGACTGTTAAATATCGAAGCATATGACGAGGAATGGGTACCGAAGGAGTTATCGGGGGGGATGGGCGCCTTTCCAAGCCCGCAGAACACGCGGCCGGACGAAACGGCCGCTGCGTGTAGCTATGCCATTGTATGTGCCGCCCCCCCCCCCCCGCGTGGGTATCGTTCCCTAGTGAGCTGTATTCCGCAACGGCGGGGCCCCGGCGTGCAGCGAGACAGAGGGGTCCTTGTGATAAGCGGAGCTACGGCCGGCAGCGGGGATCCGCCTATGCCGGGATGTTATGCGGCGCTGAGGCATCCGATGCCGGCACCCCGCAGATGCTGTGTGGCACCCAAAACCCGTGCCTGCCCTGCGGGGGTCCTGCAGTAGCTCGGACTGCGCCGTCATCTCAGCTGGGCAGCCCATGACCATCATTGAGCCACATGCTCCCCCGCCGCCTGGGCCGCCCGCATCCCCCATCACCATAGAAACACCAAGACTGCCTCCTCCTGAGGCCGGGTGACCCGGCCCCAAAGAAACACCAACAACACTGAGGGGCGTAACCATGCCTCTGTCGGAGGACGTACCTACACCCCCAAACCAGCCTATGTCAGGAGGCAGGGCCCTGCCCCCAAGCCAACATCCAGAAAACACAGCCTCACCTCCAGTGGCGTGGCCCCGCCCCCGCTCCTGCCTCAATGGACGAGTCGGAGAAATGCATCATCAAGAGCTGCAGATGTCAAACCCAGAAGCAGAATGTGGAAAAAAACCCTCCAAAAACCCCGCCAAGCAATCCACAGAGATAAAAAGCATGCAGGAGTGTTATACCATAGGAACATTAGTGCCGGGGTGCGTAAGAATTGCCTGGCTAGCTCCACAGCATGCCAGCAGCTTCTTGGGACCGAGCTCTCCCCGGCAGAGGGGGAGATGGCCTCGGCCGTGTCCGAAGATCTGGCAAAGCTTGCGCTCCAGCTAAATGAGGTCGCATGAATGATGGAAAGGAGGCTAGGCAGGTCTCTGCAGCAGGGTGAGTTTTATTGAGGGAGAGGAAGGGTACATATTCAGGTAATGGCTGCAAGGATCCACCCCAAGGGGGGAGGAGATTGCAGAGTGATAAAGGTTTCCAGAAGGGAGGAGCGACCCACCTCCTGGCCAGTAACAAAACAGCACTGAGTGATTGATTTAACATAGTAACAAATAGGACGCTTGTTGGGGAGGGACACCAACTTCTGCTCCAATCACCTTCTGCCCACGGTAGAAGATTCTAGGGACAGGGTGTCGGCAGAAAGTGATGGACAGGGAGGTTACCGGGGAAACATGGGAGGGGTTTACAAAGAAGCCATGGCAACTAAGGAGGGGACTAAAGACTGACATACAAAATGGCGGGAGTTCCCTAGGCAACCAGAGGATTGACATATCACAGAGGGGGAGAAACGGAGGAGGGAACCTGAGGCAGGTGCCATCTTAACACAATTTGACTTAATACAGAATAAACTTTAAACTTAAAATGCAAACTTAAAAAACATGTAACAGCAACTGAAAAGCAGTCGCATTGCGCACCACAACACATTAGTAAACAAGCCTGCCTGAAAAAATGGTTTTGGCCAAGTAACACAGCTACTGCTTGACAGCTAGGAGTGAGCCACCTTCTCACTAAGCCCAGCGGGAAGCCAGCAGCTCCTCACATAAGGGCAGTGAAGAAGCAAACAAAAAATTCTAACAGCTCCAGCCCAGACAGTACCAATTAAAGCAACACCAAGTTCCTACCTCAAACCTCAACAAAGCTTCATGGCCACCATGTCTTCTACTATAAAAAAGGGTCTTATATCCCACAGACTCTAATAAGCTAATAACATGTGCTAATAGTAAAATTATAAAAGGGATGTCACACAAGAGTTACAATAATGTACAACTGTTTACTAAATATGCCCTAGAGTTCATAGTGCAATATTTAACATTGTTGTTTATGCTTACTAAAGCAAAAATTGATAAGTCTCTGATAACTGATTCTATCACAGTTACTAAGAAAATATTCTGTTTCAAATATGGGTTACTGTGTATTAAAAATATCCTAGAATGTATGTTACTAAGTTTTCTCATAGTACTGCTATTATTTCTACTTGCGATGTTCCTAGATTGACCTGGAAAATTCAAAGGATTTACTCATTCTAACATTCTAGATCCACTAAAACATGCATAAAACATTAATTTAGTAATATCATAAACAAATTTCAGTTACAAAGTTTTTCTTAACTGAGAACTTACCACCTATCATCATTTTAAAAAACCTAAAAGCAACCTATTAAATCAATAACAAATTTTGAACTTCTAACCAAGAAGAAAAGTAGTACTTGCACTGTTACCATAATAACTGAAAAATTTAAATGCCTATATTTCTTTAATTATTCATAAGTTGTTCACAATAAAAAAATTTTTTGCACTAGATATTAATACCCTACTCAATAGTACCTTATTAATACTGTTCAAAATCCATGTTTTCTTCCTATTTTTAGTCATTAATACAAAGAAAAGATGAAACAAGTGTTGGGGTGAATGTACACCCCCTCTTTAAGTCTTAGCTAATATGTTCTAATGTCTTTCAATCAAACATATAACACTACAATAATACTATGATTAATGCGTTTTCAATGCACACTGGGACATTCTGGTCACCTACCAGGTGTATCCCCCCTGCACTACGTCCTGCTTGGAACCACAGACAGCATCCTGATGTCTCCTCAACAGGCACCACAGAGCTGTGTAACCAGAACAATTAATAACTACCTCATAGAAATCTGGGACTCTTGAAGTAACAGTTCATATAAAGACTCTGTTTACAATCTGCTTTATCTGTTAAGTTTGTTTCTTCTCACAGTTCTAAAGTCAAATGTTTCAAAGTTTTAATTTCAGTTTAGAATTAAGATATAACTTACAACATTGTTTACAAATTATTTTTCCTGTTTACAAACTGCTTTTCTGTTTGCAAATTTATTTTTCTAGTAGTTAGACTTTTCTTTAACAGTTTCAAGAGTTAAGTGGTTTATTGTTTTTAGAGATAAATTGTAACTTGTAACCTAAGCATTAAGACTGTGACATACTAACCTGTATTCTCACCTAACAGACCCTGAACCTAAATACTGACTGCAGCTTCAGTAATATATAATTTCATGCAAATTAAAACCATGCTGTTTTCTATCAGCCTGTTTTCAAGGGACCCTTGCAGATGCATGTCAGAGAACAAGTTACAATTTTAGTAAAGACAGAAGGTTGAGATGTTGTGGCACAAGCTGACTTGTACTGAGCATTAATCGGGTTATAAATAAGAAACCCAGCCCAGTTCCATAAACTGGCCCCTGGGCTGACTGACTGTCCTGGGTTGACAAGGAAGTGAGTTTTTCGGGAAGTTGTAGTCAAACCAATCAGTGGTCAGACTTGAATATTGGCACCTGGTGTGGCCACTGGAGACATGGATACACCTCTGAGAACACAGGGGGTTAAAAACAGAGAACTCCCAGGGGAACTCTCTCTTGGTTCTGGTAGGTGAAAGAGGTCAGACCTTCCGCTGCCCGGGGAAGGGAAGCCATGTGGCCTGGGGTGAGGTAGGCTAGAGCCCCTGCAGGACAGAGGGGTGGAGGAACACTGAGAGATATCGGGCAGCCCCCACCCCGGGAGAGAGAGAGGGAGAGAACTTGTGCCTGTGCCACCCTGAAATTTGATATCATGTGCCAGCCGAGAAGGAGAAGGGAGGGGTGTGGCAAGAAGGTGCCCGGCCACTGTGGGAGTTCTGGGCAAGCAGAGTCCAAGATTTTAACCCTTTTCTTGGATAATGAAGACTTTGCGGAACATTAATCCTCCTTGATCTGAATGAGAAGAGAGACAGACATGAAATAGAAAGAAATGGGCAAGTGTGGTGAAAGTCTGAGCAAGTAAAGGATGTCAGAAGAAGATGAGGAAAAAACCTAGGGGGGAAGAGATGATGTAGTGGCCTTTGGCTGGACTTTTCTTGCACAGCCATAGATTGAACCAATTTTTCCTGTAACACAGAGACTGCATTTAGGGGGATGCAACGGCTTGAGCCAAGAGAGTGACCTGCTGCAGTGATTGCCAGTGCAGGAGCGAGAGTGACTTGCTGCAGTGACACAATGTGCAGGAGTGAAGCGAACAGAGAAAGATGAGGAGGGTGTGATGGTGCCCTTTGTCTTCAAGGAAGAAGAAGATCTCTGTTCTCAAGACACTTGGTCCCAGGGAAGGTGAAAATGGGAGGGGACTGTTGTCCCAAAATGAGAAATTGTTGTTTTTTGGTACTTGGCAAAGCATCCTTAAAAGGATCCCTATAAGCAGTTTTGGTCCATGGATGGTGGTGAGAGGACTGTACATGGAAGAAGGATGTTGCGATGGCCGATTTTCTTTGGGTGGTGCCATGTGTGACATGGAAACATAAGAGGTTTCAACTGTGTTTCCTGTGGAAGACTATGGTACAAGAGAGACTCCTCTCTCCCTTGATGAACTGAGAATTGATTATCTGAGGGGTGGTAACTTGTCTGAGAATCTAAGGTTTTGTCTCACTGTGCTTGGGTGGAAACTGGGTGGGGGAAGGAGGAATGTTTCAGAAGGTTTTAATTTTGAATTCTGTGTGTGTTCCTTTTATTATAGTTGTAGGTTAATAAAGTTTGGGGGTTTTTCTTTATTTCTAAGCTTGAGCCTGCTCTTCTCTGTTTCTGGTCGCATCTCACAGCACTCATTTGAGAAAAATATATTTTCATGGGTGCACTGGTATTGCGCCAGCATCAAACCATGACACTGACAGAGGCTTCAACCAATAACATCTCTCCTAAGGTGCAAGCATTTCACTGGTTCAAGGTCTAGGGGGCATAAAGATTAGACCAATGGGCTGTCTAGACCCGGGAATTTTGAATTGCCTATAAAAGTAAGCTCCGAACAATACAGCAGGCTGTTTTGCTGATGATCAATGGAGGTTTGTTGGGTGTGCTGTCTCACATGCCAGACCATCACGTGTCACCCCAATAGCTTGGAACGTCCCCCCTGAACAAATTCAGAACCCAGCTGAAGTGGGGAAATATCTGAAAAAGAAGCGCAATGACAACTCAAATGAGAAAAAGCTCATTGCAATATGCTGGGCCCTGGCATATACTTATTGCATGCTGTTAGATACTGTAGGGCAGCAGATAAGGCCTGAGGGGCAGGAAGATAAATCAGCAGACACCCCAGTCACTCAGGCTGAAGCTAAAACAGACAGGGACCCTAAGCCAATGGCAGTTGTTCTTAACCAGCGAAGAGAACACAAAACCTAATCCAATTGCCCAGTGGATGATGATGATGATGATGATGATGATGATGATGATGATGATGACGATGATGATGGGGCAAGACCCTCACAGCCAGTAGAAGACTCAGAACCAGAAATCATTATGGAGTCCCTGTCCATGAAGGACCTTTGTGGCCTGAGAAATGATTACACCTGACAGCCTGATGAATCTATATTAAGTTGGTTGGTCCGTATCAGGGACGCTGCAGGTGATACTACAATTCTAGGTGGTACTGAAGTGAGGCATTTGGGATCCCTGTCACATGATCCGGGTATTGACCAAGGCATGTCAAGGGGGCCTGATCCTCTCAGTTTCTGGATACAGCTCTTGAGAAGTCTAAGGGAAAGATACCTGAGCCCAGATGATCTCCATATGCAGCAAACCCCTAGGAAGACCATAGAACAAGGGATTCAATGCTTGAGAGACCTAGCGGTGGTAGAGATCGCTTTCTCAGCTGACCAAACAATTAAGAGTCCAGACATGGGAAAATGTACACCAGTGATGTGGCTAAAACTCGTATGACTTGGGCCACAAGAATATGCTTCTGCTTTAGCAATGATGAAGTGGAATGAGGGGGATGAGACTGTGCTTGCCATGGCAAAGAAGCTGCGGGCATATGCAGATACCGTGCATGGCCCAACACATGCCAGAATCTCAGCAGTAGTAACAAACCTGTCAGAGTACATGCAGAAAGTGGAAGATAGGATTGAGAAGACTCACCAGAAACTCAGGAAGGAGATTAAAGAGGACCTTGTCCAAATCTCATCGTTACAGACCAGAGGTTCTGTTACCAGACGCAGATTTCCCCCAGCTAGAGATGGAGGGTACACCCCACGAGGTGAGCTGTAGTTCTTCCTGTGTGACTGAGGGTAAAACATGAGGAAGTGGGGTGGAAAACCCACCACTGCTCTGGCAGCATGGGTGCAAGACGGGAGGGCAAGACTCAGAGAGGAAGTTTCACCAGAAAGGAAGCATCTCCAGTTGCCTGTAGCCGAACTTCCAGGTATGATGGAACAGAAGATGACATGTCTGATCCCCTTAAAGGAACCTCTAAAATATATGCCTAGGGATGGAAGGATAACCAGGCTTAGGGGTGCCCTGCCTCTAGCCAGGTAGAGACCAGAGAAAACTGCATCTTTTGGACTGTGTGGATTTGTTGGCCTGGCACATCAGAACCAGAAAAATATGAGACCTTGGTTGACACTGGTGCACAGTGCACATTAATCCCATTGCAACATGTGGGGGCAAAAGCTGTTTCTATTACTGGTGTGACAGGGGGATCGCAGGAGTTGACCCTGGTGGAAGTTGAGGTGAGCCTGACTGGAAATGAGTAGAAGAAACATCCTATTGAGACTGGCTGTCTTGGTTTGGAAAGACAGGAGTCTGCTAAGGAAGGCAGGAGCCTCCCCTGAAATGGAGAATGTAAACCCTCCCCACCCCTCCGAATTGCAATAATTTTAAATTAAGGGGCTCTCAGGCAAAAATATGGGAGCAGGAAATAACAGTTCTTTAATAGGGAAGAAATAAAAA
>NW_005054736.1:0-8960 GCF_000277835.1 Geospiza fortis | reverse complement strand
GTGGTTCTGTTGGAGCAAGGAGGATCTGTAGAGAAGGATGTATTCTTTCCTCTGAAGATCCAGGAGGAAGAGGCAGCTGCTGTTCTTCTGGGGAATCCCGTGGAGAAAAGCCTTGCTGGAGTTTCAGAATCTCAGACTATATCTGGGTAGCAATGCTTGGCTCCTCCCTCTGGGCGGAGCATCTCACAATGGGATGTTATAGTTCTTATCAGTCATGCAGTGATATTCATTAGTCTGTTATCAGCAGAGGTCCCCTCCCGAGGGAGGTGTGAATGTGGTCACTCAAAGAGAGAGATAAGGCAAACTGCTCACTTGACAAGGTAATCTGCTATACAGATGGTAATGGAAAACATCTTGCATGCAATCTTCAACACTGGCCCAGAGGCCCCATGCATTCTGGGCATAGACTTCCTCTGAAGTGGGTACTTCAAAGGCCCAAAGAGACTCAAGTGTGCTTTTGGGATAGCTGCTGTGGAGAGAGAGGGTGTTAAGCAATTGAACACCTTGCCGGGACTAACACAGAATCCATCTGCAGTAGGACTTCTGAAGGGGGAAGAGCAGCGAGTACTAATTGCCACCTCAACAGTGCATTGCGAGCAGTACCGGACCATTTGAGATGCTGTGATTCCCATCCGTAAGATGATCCATGAGCTGGAGAGCCAAGTGATGGTCAGCAAGGCCCACTCACCCTTCAACAATACTATTTGGCCTGTGAGCAAATCTGAAGGAGAATGGAAATTGACTGTGGACTATCATGCCTTGAATGAAGTGACTCCACCATTGAGCGCTGCTGTGCCAGACATGCTGGAGCTCCAGTATGAGCTGAAGTTCAAGGCAGCAAAGTGGTATGCCACTATTGACATTGCTAATGCATTTTTCTCCTTTCCTCTGGCAGCAGAGTGCAGGCCTCAGTTTGCCTTCACCTGGAGGGGTGTGCAGTACACCTGGAACCGACTGCCCCAGGGGTGGAAACACAGTCCCACCGTCTGCCATGGACTGATCCAAACTGCACTGGAAAAGGGTGAGGTTCCAGAACATCTGCAGTACATTGACAACATCATTGTGTGTGGGAACACAGCACCAGAATTATTTGAGAAAGGAGGGGAAATCATCCAGATTCTCCTTGAAGCCCGGCTTCGCCATCAAAAAGAGCAAACTCGAGGGACCTGCCTGAGAGATCTAGTTCCTGGGAGTAAAGTGGCAAAACAGATGACATTGCATTCCCACTGAGGTCATCAACAAGATCACAGCAATGTCTCCACCAACCAGCAAGAAGAAAATGCAACCTTTCCTAGGCACCATAGATTTTTGCCGAATGCACATTCCTGAGTACAGCCTGCCCTCTCTACCTGGTTACCCGCAAGAACACTTTCCAGTGGGGCCCTGAACAGCAACAAGCCTTCACCCAGATCCAGCAGGATGATCGCTCATGCAGTAATCCTTGGCCCAGGCAGGACAGGACCAGCGGTGAGAAATGTGCTTTACTCTGCAGCTGGGAGCAATGGCTTGTTCTGGAGCCTTTGGAAGAAGGTGCCTGGAGAGACTCGAGGCCAACCACAGGGATTCTGGAGCCAAAGTTACAGAGGGTCCAAAGCCAACTGCACTCCCACAGAGTGGCTGCCTATGAGAGAGTTCAAGCCGCCTCAGAGGTCATTGGCATGGATGCACAACTCCTCCTGGCACCCCAACTACTGGTGCAGGGGTGGATGTTTAAAGGAAAGGTTCCCTCTAACCACCATGCCACCGACGTCACATGGAGCAAATGGATTGCCCTCATTACACAGTGTGCCCATGTTGGAAACCTGAATCATCCCGGGATTTTGGAAATAAGTACAAATTGTCCCAAAGGTGAAAACTTTGGTCTCACTGATGAAGAGGAGCAGGAATAGTGACATGGGCTGAGAAAGCTGCACCTTACAACCAACTGCCAGCAGATGAAACCCGCTACGCTCTTTTCACTGATGATTCCTGTCGTATTGTAGGGATGAACCGGAAGTGGAAAGCAGCCATATGGAGCCCCATACAACAGGTCTCAGAAGCTACTGAAGGAGAAGGTGGATCAAACCACCTTGCTGAACTCAAGGCCGTCCGACTGGCCCTGGACATTGCTGAAAGGGAGAAGTTGCCCACATTCCACCTCTACACTGATTTGTGGATGGGAGCCAAAGCTCTGTATGGGGAAAGGTGGAAAAAGGCCAATTGGCAGGGCAGGGGAAAACCAATCTGGGCTGCTGATGAGTGGAAAGACATTGCCACTCGGGTAGAGAATCTACCTGTGAAAATCCGCCATGTAGATGCCCATGTCCCCAAGAGTCAGACTAATGAGGAGCACCAAAACAACAAGCAGGTAGATCAGGCTGTGAAAATAGAGGTGTCACAAATAGATTTGGATGGGCAACACAAGGGGGGGAGTTGTTCCTAGCTCAATGGGCCCATGATGCCTCACGCCATCAAGGCAGAGATGCCACCTATAAATGAGCACGAGACGGAGGGGTGAATCTAAACATGGACAGTATCTCCCAGGTTGCCCATGATTGCGAGACATGCACTATGATCAAATGGGACAAGCACGTGAAGCCCCTATGGTATGCTGGGTGGTGGTCCAAGTACAAGTATGGGGAAGCCTGGCAGATTGACTACATCACACTGCCTCAAACCCGCCAAGGCAAGCATGACATGCTCACAATGGTAGAAGCCACCACTGGATGGCTGGACACCTACCCTGTGCCTCACACTACTGCCTGGAACACCATCCTGGGCCTTGAAAAGCAAGTCCGTTGGAGGCATGGTACCCCTGAGAGAATTGAGTCCAACAATGGGACTAATTTCAATAATAGTCTTATAAACACCTGGGCTAGAAAACATGGCATTGAATGGGTGTACCATATTCCTTATCATGCACCAGCAGCTGGGAAAGTTGAGCGATGCAATGGCCTGCTAAAAACCACCTTGAAGGCACTGGGTGGGGCAACTTTCGAAAACTGGGAGATTAATTTAGCAAAGGCCACCTGGTGTCACTGTCATATTTTCTGAAAAATCCCTTCACCAGGATTTTTTTCTCCTGGGAAGCTGAGAAGCTTCAGAGAATTATCTGATTGCTTCTCCTGTGTTTTGCTGCTTTGGAATGTGGTATGGAGATTGTTTATCCAACATGTGAATTGTTTAGACTTAATGACCAATCACCGTCCAGCTGTGTCGGGACTCTGGAAGCAGTCACGAGTTTTCATGATCATTCTTTGTAACTTTCTGTCTGTATCCTTTCTCTATTCTTTAGTATAGTTTTAGTATAGCATTCTTTAATATAGTATAGTATCATAAAATAATAAATTAGCCTTCTAAGAACATGGAGTCAGGTTCTCAATTCCTCCTTCATCCTGGGGACCCAGCAACTACCACAACCTTGTTCATGAACACTTGAGGTTCCACGAACCAAGCAGGCCCTGCCCAATCGGAGCCCTTGCAAACAACAGATGGAGATAAGGTTCCAGTGGTACACATGAGAGGTATGCTGGGAAAAACGGTTTGGGTTAATTCTGCCTCTGGCAAAGACAATCCCATCTGTGGTGTTGTCTTTGCTCAGGGACCAGGTTGTACCTGGTGGGTGATGCAAAAGGATGGAGAAACCTGATGCATACCTCAAGGGGACCTTGTTTTTGGGTGAACTACCCATGACACTGTGCCTGTATCAGTATCTGCATTTATATATGTGTGTAATTAGGGTTCTGCATGTATGTATATAAAGGTTTACATTTGATGTAACGTGTTGGAGTGCAAAAAAATTCGGGGTAGATAATGTTGGGGATTAGGTTTCTTTCCTTTTGTTTCTTTTTACTTAAGGAATTTCATCCCATAAATTGCTAGGAAACAGTAACAATTAGGTACTTAAGGAAAACAAAGGAAGTGGCCATGCTCAGGGGAGGAGGGCATCTGGTTGCACTTCTCTTATCTGGGAGTTTCTCTCAGAGGGGCAGAGACACCATTAGAATCAGGGCTGGTGAAAGCCGGGGCTGGGGCATCTGCTAGTCTCTGCTTCAGAGGAGGACAGTTGGAGCTGCTGCTTGGGAAGGGAATTCACTGCCACCACCAGAGTCCAGCCTGGAGCTGCTTCTTATGCTGTGGGGTGAGCCTCTGCTTGTGAGAGCAGCCACTGAACTGGGACCTTATTAACACCTACCTCAGTAAAAGACGGACTTTTTCACCATCTGCTTGGGTGCCCGAGATCTTGCGCTTGCCTCTCCCTGCCCTGCTGGGAGTCGGGCCGCTGCTGCCCCACCCCCTACCATTTCTTTGGCACTGGTCTGAGTTTTTGCTGCATGGTAGCCCCTCACCCCCTGCCTGCCAAGACGTCCCGCAGTTCCAGTCACAGCTGTAGAGCTTCTGATACATCCTATCCACCACCCCGGGATTTTGTTCATTCCTGCCATTCCAGCTTGCTGCTTCCCAGAGTCCTGCTGGGGCCCTGGGATCCAGTGCTCCTGGGGATTTGTAAAGCAAGCCTTTTCTTCCATCCCTTCCCATGTCAGTCGAGCTGAAAATTACCACATGCTCCCTGAGCTCGCACTGGAGTGCCCCCTGCAGCCACAGGGGAGTCATTGCACCTGCCCTGCCCACCGGGAGCCTGCCAGCGCCCCTGCTGGCTGTGACCATCACTACACTAAAGGGGAAAGTGCCTGCGGTAGAGAAAGCTGTTACCGGGTTTCTGGTTCTGTTTGTTCTTAATGCCATAGTTGTTGTTATTTATTTGCCTTATTATACATATTAGTAAAGAACTGTTATTTCTATCCTCATATCTTTGCCTGAGAGCCTCCTAATTTCAAAATTCTAATAATTCAGAGGGAAGGGGTGTACATTTTCCATTCCAAGGGAGGCTTCTGCCTTCCTTAGTAGACACCTGTCTTTCAAACGGAGAAAAATAAAAAAAATATTTGTATTGGGGAAAGAACCCCACATTTCATCTGAAACAAAAACCCAAACCCACTCTAGAGGAGATCTACCTCCAGCCCTTTTGTTTTTTTCATCTGTTTAAATGGTCAGGATGTGAAGGGAGTGGTTGGGTGCTGCCCAGAGTCGTAACCACACTGATTAATGCTTCAGTGCTCAGTCACGGCTGGTTTCTAGCTGTTGCCTACTCTCACTCAACTTATTTTTAACTTGCTTGGCATTTTCTGTGTGTGTCAGATGTTTGATTAGATCTCTTATTTTGTATGTGTAGAAATAAAAGGCCAGCTAAGAACAGACAAGTGATTAGGCATTTGTTGAGGTATAATACTCTCTAACCACATTTCTAAACCTGGTAGCTGAAGGTGGGATTAGTTATAAGCATGCAGACACTAAAGTATTTAATTTATTCAACAATTACTTGCTCTTTGTGAAGGGGGTATGCACAAGCTGCAGCTGCACATCAGCTCCTCTATCTTGTACTGGGTGAAGCTGCTGTCTGTGACAAAGCTAGCCGATACAGTTTGCTGTTTGCTGGCATGAAGAGCAGCAAAACAGGGATTACCTTGGATATAAGCAGAAGCAAATCTGAAAACCCCTCATGGGACCCCTAGGCAGTCTCATAGAAGCATACCTGACATCTAGATATTAAGCTGTGTAAATATAAAGAAATAAAATATCATAGGGTGGATAAATTTAGCAGGTGTTTTAGTCTTCCCTTTCTGAACACATTGCAATAAAAATGTACAATCATCTAGAAAACCGTTTAAAAACTTTTAACATGAAGAGTGGGCAGCAAAGGCAACAACTGTCAGGTAGCAATGTTATATAAGAGCAGCAAAAAGGGGATTCAAGAGCTCCTGAATCAAACCTTGTCCTGAGCTTGTCATACAGTTTTCCCAGCTCAGCTGGGCATTATGGTGTTACACCAGGGATTTACATGTCACATAGACATCTTGGTAATCAAGAGATTTGTATTTTAGTTCTTCAGTCTATCATGGTGATGTACCAGTCTGCTTTTGGAGAATTGAGGTTTGATCTTGTGATTGCGCTGAGGACATTTGGAACAGCAAGGCTGGTTTTCCTCATTTGTAAAAAGAAAAAAAAGCGAAAAAAACCAAACAGACACAAAAAGCCACTCCGCCCCAAATTGATGCCAGAATGATTTTTGCTTTGTATGTTCACTATATTCTTTACACTTATATTTGTAACTTTGTAGCCTATTATTTTATTCATAGCTAGCTCCAGTACTTTTTCTTACCCTGATAGGCAGAAAGACAAAACGCATTCCAGAGGCTCTAAACCCCAGGGGTTCAAGGCCCCTATCCTATATTGGTGCTTCCTGGGAACCAAGGTTGAAACCAGCTCTTCAAGACACATTTTCATAAACAAAGTTTAGTTCCTATCTTGTGGGAACTCTGCACATCACTCCGGATGTGAGGAGTCCCCCGAGACCACGTCGAGAGCCGAAACCCCGTCAGGGGGCTCGGAGATCTTGGCATGATGCCCGGAACACTTGGTGGCTGGGTTTCGATCCTGCAAATGAATTGCCAGTTTGGTATGAGGGCTGGAAGGTGTCACAGGTTTAAAGGGTGTTTTTATAAGGTGTACACAGGGTGAAAATATAAGTTTTAAAAAATTTTGTATAAAGGTAATGGGGACAAGATGGAGGGAACAGGGCGTGTCTCATCCTTCTTCCTTCTTCTTCTTGTTCTCCATCTTCTGCTGTGGTGTTGGCACTCAGGGATTGGTTTGGGGAAGGGGTGCACTGTCCAACATGGGTGATAGGTATTGGAAGGTAAAGGTAAATATGATATACGTAATTTGTGGTATAAGAGACGGAGCAGCCTTGGGGGCGGTCGGAGAGCATCGTGGCTGCCTTGCTGGTCAGACCTCTGTCTGCCAGGAAGAAAATTTTGTAGATAAGACTTAATAAACAACCTGAAGACCGAACAGCAAAGAGTCCAGTCTCATTCTTCAGTATAAACAATATCAGACTGGCAAAGAACTACCCCAGGTAAATATGGCAATAGGTGATATCAGCTTAGTGCAAAGAGGCATCTTGTGCTTGAGCATCTTGTGCATCGAGCTGCCTGGGCTGGCTTTGTGCAGGTGAAGCAAAACTATGGGCAAACCTAGCACAGAGGTGGACTTGGGTATCTGCCAAAGAATGGTGCTGCTCTCAGGCTGGGGAGGTGGGAAGGAGCTGGAACTCCTTTGTGAAGTGTGGGAACCCAGGGCACAGGGAATATTTCTCTGTCTGCTCTGAGTGGTCCTGACCCCCAGAGAAGCACTGACTTTGACCCTCACCTGTGGAGAAAGCTTCCAAGACTTAGACTAGAGTCTACAGGACTGTGAAATAGATAATAGAGAATAGTATAGTTTATCACAGGGTGGAAAACTTAAAGTTTGGGGTTTTAGAATATAGTAATAACTATGAAGCAAAATGGAGGTTTTAGGGTGGAGGCAGGTTGTTCTTCTTCACCTTCTTCCTTCTTCTTCATGGGTTTGGGTGGTATTTTGTAATTGGACAGAAAAGTCCACATTGCGGGCTTCTAGGGATCAATTATTGGGTTAAAAGGGAAAATAATTGAGGTATCATTTCTTAATTGGATAATTTAGTCTTAAAAGACCTTGTAGCAAGAGATTGTTAGCCATTTTTTGCAGTGCTTTTCCTGCGTGCTGAGCCTGGTGTGGACAGCGTGCAAAACTTTAGATAACAATAAACAAGAAGCTGAAGACTGAAAAAGTCCATTGTGTCTCTCTTTCCTGACACAGAAATGCTCCAGGAGGGTTTCCCCCAACAGGGGAACTCCCAGGGAGGGTCCCAATGTGGGGCCAGAAATCAATAGAGGGGGAGTTACCTCACCACTTGTACTAGTTTGAAAGCAAACCAGTGGGAGATCCCAAGTCAGAAATACAATTTAATAGGAAAAATAAATGTAATAATATAGAAAAACTGACAGAGTCAGAATACGACCTGACACCCTGTTGGTCAGGGTGTTGGTAGCAGTCCGATTAAATGGTGGCTGCAGTCCACCTGGAGTGACAGGTGTGGTTCTGTTGAAGCAGCGATCCTGTAGAAGGGTTTGATCTTCTGCTGAAGGTCCAGTGGTGGTTATGGAGCTCTTGTCCCCTGGGAATTCAGTGGATAAGGCTCCTTGTGGTGTTCCAGAGTTCAGATTATATCCAGGTCAGAATGTTTGGTTCCTCTCCCTGGGTAGAGCATCTCACAATGGGTTGATGTAATTTTATGAGTCATGCAGTGAGTCTCAATGGCCCATTAACAGAAATCTCCTCGGAGGAAGGATGGGTCATGGAAGAGATAAAGGAACACTGCCCCACCTGGTTTTAACAGCTTATGAAGATGGTGGTAGAATGCATACTTTTTGGTACATCTGACATTGAAACCTGACGGCAATTGAGGAAAGAGACATGGACTCCATGATTTGCACACTTCATGCAGTGAGTCTCAATGGCCCATTAACAGAAATCTCCTCGGAGGAAGGATGGGTCATGGAAGAGATAAAGGAACACTGCCCCACCTGGTTTTAACAGCTTATGAAGATGGTGGTAGAATGCATACTTTTTGGTACATCTGACATTGAAACCTGACGGCAATTGAGGAAAGAGACATGGACTCCATGATTTGCACACTTGAAGCCGTTTATTGATTTGCAAAGCTGAGCTTCTATACCTTTTCAGCTGTAACTAAAAATAGCACAGTTATAACATTTATGTAACTAGGTAACATTGCTTAATTCAAAGCCTCATACAGACTAGCACAGGTATGTGTAATCTTACATAAGTTCTGCTTACCAAGCACATTGTACGAAGCACACCACTAACTTCTGCATTCCTTCTACAAAGTTCTGCTTTCTGTTGCCAAGGCTTGCGGCCTACTAATGCTAACATATCCACTTCTGTCATGAGATGAACAGTGCTCCCATCTAGGCTTTCTAGCTGTACTCCTACAGTAACCTAAGACATCACTTATTGTTGTATTGCATCTGGGTGTTCCC
>NW_005054735.1:130395-136875 GCF_000277835.1 Geospiza fortis | reverse complement strand
CCAAAAGAGATAAGAAGGACTTCTAAAAAGTCTGGAATGGAGATATCATCAAAGGAATTGCAATTGGAGGAGGAAAATAGAAAATTGGGAAATTTGGGAAATTTCCTGACTACAGGAAAATGGACCGGGATTACATCAGCTGCGGTGCAAAGGAGCAAAAGATGCCAAAGAAAAGCTTCCAGATGTTGCAAAAGCAGGGGAAAAAGTCAAGGAGGAAGGCACGGCTTGGTGGGGATGATATGAGGGAAATGGCATGGATACCTAAAAACAGGAAATAAAAAAGACCAAAATCTTGCCCCAATTCAAAGCCATCAAAAGGCATGGCATGCCATCAAGTGCAGGGACATGCACTAAATATTCCTCTAGTGTTCCCCAAGCTGAACCAATTTCATTTCCTTTCAGGAATGGAAACGGTATCTTGCGAACCCGAAAAGAAAGGCTTACAAATCTCTGGAAAGTAGGTTGCGGCGCACAAATTCTTTTGTGCTTACAGCACGTATATGTGACCCCTGCTGTCCTCTGGGACATCCCAGAGCATCTTGCTTGTGTTTCCTCACATCTAGTGGGTATGCGAGGATGTTCAGTGATGGTTTTTTTCACTGCATGGTGGTGCCCAGCTTTCCTGTGGTTCCTGAACCCCTGCCTGCCCAGAATCAATTCCTTCTTTTTCTCAGCTTTGCATGTGCGCACAGATTTTGATTACTCATTAAATTGTCTTTATCTCAATCTACGAGTTTTTCTTAATTTTACTCCTTTGTTTCTCTCCCCCTTTTGACCAGGAGCATGTAAATGATTGACTGTAGGGGGCTTAGTTGCCTGCTGGGGTGAATAAACCATGACAGTGCTACAATAAATTGTATATTTGAGAGGTATGTCATGTATTCTGTACCCAAAGATGCCAGAGAGATCCAGCTGAAAGATGCTATGCTTGGTGCAGAGAACATTGCTGCTAACACTCTGCCTTTTTCAAGCTGGGCATCTGTCAGACCTGAGCTTGCTTGATGGCACAGAGCCTTGTCAGAGTGTGTTTAGAAGATTGTATACAAAAGATATGCTAAGTCTAACATGAGAAAATTGAGCCTAAATACAGGCTCTACTGAATTTTCAGGTCTCTGTGGGATTAGTGCAGTTGTTGCCGTCAGCATAAGTACAGCATGACCAAGAAAACAAGAAGGTAAGAATAGTAAATAAAAGTTTTTCCTAAGATGTTAAATCAGAAGGAAGAATTTTTGCCCTGTTTTCACAGTCTGCAGCACTGTCTTCTTTAGTGAACCTGCCATCTGTATCATGGTAGACTTCAGCAAATTTAAATTGCTGTGTTTTCTCCATGTATCTGAACCCAATAACAATGAAAACCCATTAAAATATGTATCTGACTCACAATACATTGCAAATTTTATGAAGTCACTTCTCCTACTTTAATACATCAGATATTTTGTTTGTTTGCATAACTACTCCTGTCATATATTTATAAATTACTTGTTCCTGCTGGGCATACCTTTTCTCCTTTAATCTTTCAGGAAATTCAGAAAGGGAAAGAACTAACAACATTAAAACTAACCCATTTAATTCCATCCAAAGGAAAGGGCTAGCAAGAGATTCTGAGACATTAAAGGCATACAAAGAGAGAACCAGAAAAAGTTTTTATTAATAGATGGGAATCGTCCTTAAAGGTAGGTAGTCTCAATACAGTTTTCTTTTCATGCCTAAGCAACTACAGAATTTTTCTCAACTTAAGGGTCAGTAAATTAATGAATAAGTATGTTTTCTAGGCTTTTATAAAAACCTTCAAACTTCACAGCAACAAATACATTTAATTGAAGAAAGCACAATAAATTAGTCTAGGGACTTTCTAACCTTTAATCAAGGCTCTAAGAAATCCCTTCTTCTTGAGACATGTTCTCAGATATGCTAAAAATTGCAAAAAATCCTACCTAAGGGATTTTCTGGATACTCACCTCCCACTGAAATCTTTGCATGGTTTAACATCTCTTCTCAGGTATTAATCTCATATTCTGTCCCATCCATGCATATGTTGTATGGATTTACAATGATGTCATGAGGGACTTCTGAAAACTCTGCAATAAAAAGTTGAATTGCAACTCTGCAATTCAAATCCTTTAAGACATTGTATCCAGGTTTTTTTCTCAATCTCCAAGTAGAAATAAACTGTCGTAAAAATCCCCGTAGCACTTTTATCTTGTCTTGTAAAAATAAAATTTGCTGTTACTACTTTACTTAATTGCTTTGGAAAAGTGTATGAAACAATATGTGACTGAATCAAAGAGCATTGCAAAAAATATCCATCTACAAAACAAAAGGAAAGCTACATCCACTGAAAAAAACCCAGTACATTCTGAAACCCAATGCCTTTGGCTGCCTCATGTTTGTTGGGAAAATCTAATAGTTAATTTGTTGGAGAGGTTGAAGCTGTAAACTTTAGGCAACATTTGAAAGGAATGATGAGAGGAGGTATATGAATTTGGACATCTTCTTCATAAACAAGCTGCTTACCCACAGGCTAGTCATTTTTTCCTTTGGACTACTGAATATTTAATTACTGTATATGAAGTAGAACGGCTTCAATGGAAGGAATCTACCCAGTCTCAAATATCCTTACCTGATAATGCTTAAATCAGGCCCATTGCCCTTGGCAGGAACAGAGGAGGAAAAAGCAAAGCCATCACAACCCTTGCACCAGTCTGAGTTTGAGAAGGAGTTTTCATAGACACTGAACTCAGGGGCTGAATTTCTGCTGGGGACAGACAATCTATATTGACCTGAGGGAAGTGTCTAACTCCGAGAGAAAGGCACACTTTATTATATATGTTTGTTCTCACAGTTTTGTATCCTCTGGCATAAATGCTCATTACTCTGTGTGCTATTTTCTATGATTTGCCTTCTTAAACATGAGGTTTTATTTCTGTACGGTGCAAAGAACATAACCCCTTAAGAAGGGCTGTGAATGTTGCCAGGTAACTGTGCACTGCGAACCTGGGCATTGGACTGTCAGTCTGCATTTTGAGATTAACTTCTCCTGAGCTGTGCCAAATTCCTCCATAAGGACTCAGCATACACCTGTGTTTTGACAGGTGCCAGCGACGCTGACACCGAAATACCCAGCGATGGGCAGAGCATGCTGACAAAATGATACTTTTGTTTTTCCTTCTCCATCCAGCTTGAGGTACCGAAATCAGTCTTTTCCAACCTCCTTCTTCATTCTTTGTTCTCCAGGTCAAATCCTACCCCTGTGTATATTTTTGGAACCCCACTTATTTCCCCATTCCCTGGGTGACAGCTGTGTAGTCACATTACCTTCATTTAGAGTCAGTTGTGGCACCTAGGCAACCCGAGGGCATCAGTAAATTGGATCATTGCCTCAGATTGCACTCGGTGTTATTTTGTTTATTTCTGGGGAGAAACCTTCATTTGAACATAGCTGTAGATGCCTATAACAGCAGGAGAAATAAAATCTTACATTTTTAACCACATTTAACAGATAATACTCTGAATAAGTAACAGAAATTATCCTGTTTCTTGGGTAAAAATGAAAAAAATTTAATTTAGGTACCACTGCAGTCCTGTTTTCTGCCCCAGCACCTTCTCAAGAATGTGATTTAAGCTGACAGAAGATAAAAAGATTTAAAATAATGCCTGACACGTCATCCATAATCCTTACTGTGGTGCCATCTTCTTGCCCTCTTTTTATTTAGTTCAATACAGTGGCAGGTGGCAAGGACATGTCAGGTGCCTTTACCTCAGATTTCTGGATTCTCTTAGACCACTGGGGTAATTTGCATTTCATTGGTACATTCCATAACTAGAAAGGTACTTCTGTGTGGAAAGACAGTACACACAGGCACAAAGAACCAAGCAAGGAATTCCTAACATTGGGATGGGGTTAAACTATGTAGGAATTGAGATAAATGAAAGATGCTTGCCCTGGGTGAAGTAAACCAAAATAATATTGAATCATCTGTGCACAGACTTTACAAGGGAAATATTGAAGGCTTGAAATTCAGTTAAAAGTATCTGAATTGGTATTTCTTTGGCTGTGATTATTTGGTTGATATTAAACCTAGATGACCAGTGCTTTCTAGAGAACAGCAATCATCTTTCAACATAATGCTGACTTATTTAAGCACTGGACCTCTGTAAACTGGCATTATTTTCTTGGCAAATACAGGCAATGACAACTTAGAAGAGAAACAGGAAAGCTTTCCAGAGAATGATGAGATGATTTCCTTGCAGATCACAGTAGTTCAATGTCGTGGGTGTACCTGGGCAGACTGTGGTGGCAGGGAGCCGGTGACCCCAGAGAGCCCATCCTGCACCAGGGCTGCTGGCAGAGCTGTGGCCCCACAGGGGATCCACACTGGAGCAATTCATGAGAAACTGCAGCCTGTGGGAAGGGCTCACACTGGAGAGGCTCTGGGAGAACTGTCTCCCATGGGAGGGACTCCATCCTGGAGCAGAGGAAGAGTATGTGGAGAAAGAAATGGCCCCTGGCCTACTCAGGGAGAGGACATACAGAGGCTGGGAGTGAAGCTGAGCCAAGATGTGTTTATAGATTTGTTTGTATTTCTCATTATTCTACTCTGATTTGATAATTAATAAAATAAACTGATTTCCCCAAATTAAATCTCTTTTATTCATGACAGTAACTGGGGAGTGATCTCTCCCTGTCCTTATCTCAACAAAGAAGCCTTTCATTAAATTTTCTCTCCTTCTTGTGTTCAGGAGGGGGAGAGAAAGTTCAGCTTGGGGGTACTCAGCAGTCAGCCAAGGTCAGTTCACCAAATGTGAATAGAGAGAAAATCTGAGATTCTATAGGAATAGTTTCACAATAAACAAAAAATCAAACAAGCAAGCAAACAAACAAAATAAAATCAACATAGCAGTATGGATTGAGATATGTGAAATAAGAGAATCATTCAGCAATCCAGAAAATTCAGTAAAAGTCAAAACAGAGTATCTTTAGTGGTCTGTCTTGAAATCTTATCTTGAAAGCTGCTAGTATTAGGAATAGCTGCACAAGATAGCACCTCAATAGTTCCACTACAGAGGAATGCCTCATGGGAAAAGAAAACAAAATGATAGCTTCACTTTTTGTTTTTTAACTTAATTTTTAATGTGTTGATCCAGATCAGGAACCTAGGATATTCAAACTTCTTTTCAACAGATTCAAAGAGAGTTACCGCAAAAACATGGTATTTTTGAGGCCTAAATCATGTCTTGGAAAAGCTTGTTCAATAGAATAAAAACCGCCAACAAAACAACAAAACCCCCGAAAAAGCTAAAGACTGGCATTTCAATTGCAGAGTGAAAGATTTACTGACATGTATCAGCTTTTCCCCTCTCACTTTTTTTCCCATATTGCACTACTAATAATGTATTTTTCTTTCAACTTGTGAATTAGCTGAGTCTCATTTTCAGATGGCACACAACAAATCTCATGCTTTTCTTTCTAACAGTTTTTTTTGTTTGTTTGATTGTGTTTTGTTGTTGTCATTTGGTTTGGGGTTTTTTTCTTTTTTTTTTTCTTTTAGTTTTCTGTTCTCTCAAACCCATGAAAGGCATGTTTCAGGCATTACTTGTGTTGTTATTTTGTGCTTTCAGTTGATCCATAACCTGTCACTGTTTGATACTTCACATCAGAAGTTGCTGCAGCTTTTGAGAAGCATATGTGCTGATTCACGTTCCAGCTCTTTTTTCTCCAGAAAAACACTCGAGATTGCAGTTAAATTAGGTCAGTAGTTTGATTGAAAATGCAGAAGAAATTACTCAAAACAGCTTTCTTATTTCTGGTATAGAAATGAGGAGAAAATAAAAATCAGGGCTCAGAATACCTTTTATTGAAAGTCTTGTATTTAAGTAGTAAGTGATATTTTTTCTTTCTCCACTGATGAATTAAAGCAAACAATTGAACAAACAAACAAACTGAACCAACAAAACAAAACCACCAAAAAACCAAGCAAAAACCCAACCCAACCAACCAACCATCCAAAAAAAAAGAAAGAAAATTGGATTTTTTTTTCTAGAGCGCATAGTAAAACTATCCCAAAATACTTCTTTTAGAATATTTATGCTTTAAGGTATACTCCAAAATATGTGAAACTCATGATAAGATCATGAGAATTAACAACTTTCTGTCCTGGTTCTCAGGAAATGTGCAGGAAGAGCTGGGGCACACAGTGACTCATCTACATGAGTTAATTAAACATTGCCTGTGGTGCTCTATTATCTCACTCCCATGCTGTTAGAAGTGTCTCTGGCACGATTTTACTCTGGGCCACCAAGGGCTCTCCTAGTCAGTGCCTAAGCAAGTCTGCATGATTGCTCCTAATAGACAATTTGGATAAGACACCTCCTTTGGATGCCAGAAGAGTTTTAATTGTATTGATGCACAAGCTGGCCCCAGGGCCAAAAGTGGGGCAGTCACTGTTCCCTTTGCTACTTTCAAGGTGACCAAAGTGAGGA
>NW_005054735.1:95573-130351 GCF_000277835.1 Geospiza fortis | reverse complement strand
TCACAGGGAGAATCCCCTCCACATAAAGAATAAACAAAAAACTAACTAAGAAATATAATAAATGAGATACATATTCGTAAAGCGAACTTAGAAGTCTATGGTCAGATAATATCAACAACACCAAAAGTCAAGCTGATTTACAACTTGCAAATTAACTTACACCATAAAAATTGTCATATAAATAATACCAATAAAGGTGTCCCATCTCTACCCTGACTCCTGCTATATGGCAAGGATAGAGCACAAACTAAAGTCAGTGTTGGCATGCACCCAAATGTAAATTAAAGATTTGTCTTTTTTCTGGTATGATTGATGAAATAGGTTAGTCAACTATCCCCCAAAATAATGGGAGACACAGTAGGCAAGCAGAATTACTAAATCTAAGGCTGAAGTAAAACTCAATTTGGAGATATTTCAGTTTGGAGATATTTCAATTTGGAGATATCCATTCCAGGGGGTCTAAAAAATTTGCACATTTAATCTAAGTCAAATACCAAGAATTGTTAATACATTTATAAGGCTGATAACTGTACCTCTTGACAACAATTGTAATAGCAGCATCTACATTTAATAAATTGAAAAAGAGCAACAGCTGAATTCAGTCCCTTATCTGACTTAAACAGTAGGCAGGGCTTTGGATTATTTAAAGAAACTTCTGAAAGGCATGGAAGCAAATAAAAATGCTGATGAGTAGCGTGTGTGTCTATCATCTGTGCATTGTGCAATAACATCCAGGTAAGGTCTCAGAAAATGAAAATAAAATATAACTAATTGTAGAGAACTTAGAAAATAAAATATGAAAATAAAATATATGAAAATGAAAAGATATGAAAATGAAAATAAAATATAACTAATTGTAGAGAACCAGACCAAAGAATGTTTTTTCTTAAATTTTGACTGCTATGACAGGAAAAATGTGATTGGAGCAGAGGGTCCTGTGAAGGTGAGGCAGTGCTGGTCTCAGCTGACTTTGTGCTTCACCTTGAGTCTCATGTTTAGCTCCTGTCATCTTCGGATCACCTCCTGCAAAAGGGCTGGCTGGGCACACATGAACCAAATGCATGAAAAGGCTAATTTTCATAAGAGGTGTTCTCCTGTTGAACTAAATAAGGGAGTGGATTGGGCCCTTTCCTGCTCTTTTCCTCTCTTCTCTTTCTCCTCGCCTTTCCTCTTTTTCTCTTTCTTTGTCTCTCAGCTCCAGCTCTGGACCATCCACACATGGGATCTAAAAGCTGTTGACATTCATCATCTTCTGAGGAAAACATGTCTATCTTATTTATCCCTTACTCCATACTGAACACTGTTGTGGGAGCTGGAGGATTATGAAAGTGTTTTGTGACTTGTGAGCCAGAACAGGTGAATACTGAAGCGTACTGTACAAAATTAAGGGCTTGTTTGCCTCCACTCTTGAGGAAATCTGTTGGACAAATTAATGGGCTTGTTAACCAGTGTCCTTCCAGTCTAAACAGTGGGCTGGTTGCCAAGGTTATGGTGGCTGTACAATAAAGCCTAAGAGTTCCCTGACAATGAGGTCTGGTGTCTTTCTTCAGCCTAATAAGAATTTACCAAACACCACCATTGGGTCGTGACATTTATCAATCCAGATTTCAGTAAAACACCCATGGGACAGTATTAGACAATACAGAAAAACTGATAAGATAATAGAAAAAGAGGATGATGTTGGGCTATATTGAAAGCAAAACTTTTAGTCAGGAGAGGCTGGTAATGAAGCTCTTACATGAGTATTGAGGACAGTCTTTGCATCCTGACCTTGCTTAAATTTGGAAAAGTTCTGATTCACAGCTCTGGGAAGATACTGTCAATGAATAAGTCTAAGGATACCACACACAAACAACAGAGGGCTTAAAGAATTAACTAAAGCTTGGAAGCTGATGAGGGATTGTAACAATTGCATCAAAAAAAACCCAACCACTAAAAATAATGACCAAGCCTAAAACCTTATGTATAGAACATTATGTATAGAGCAAGTAGTTCACCATTAGGCAATTCTGAGTCATTGTTCAAAATATTCATAAAAAAATTAATCAGGAAAACTACATGTGAAATAGAGATAGACATATCAGTGACATTTTACAAAGCCTTGGTGGAAGATTTCTTGAGATCCTCAACAGCATTCCACACCAGAACCATCACAAAGGAACAGTTTAGATGCTGAGGGGGAAGAGAACTATGGGGAGACCAGATTATCTTGTCTTGTTTATTTTAATTTAAAAAAGCCAAGATGCATGGATGACACATAATACCTAATATATTCTGAGTAAATATGAAGAATGCAACAATTAATTGTGCATAGAAACAAAATTGGCACAGAAAAAATATATTCAGGGTAAATATATAGTGACTTGAGAATGGTAGAAAGTGATGGCCTGGAAAAATAAATATAAGAGAGTAATAATAAAAAAACTACTTGGATTTAAGTTTAAGAAATGTAAAACATTGGGTACTTAGGGCACTTATAGTAAAGACTGAAATTGACAGTCAGTGGCATTTCTCCTAACACAATGTTTGTTGGACTGTGCCTCTGTGGCACCTTCAAGAGCTATCTGAAGTAGATACCAAGACTTTTTTTGGACTTCTTTTGTGTCATGTTTTTTTAATAACTTTTTATAACTTTCTTAAAAGATATTTACATTTCTACTTCACACCTTCACAATTTATTTTCCAAAGTGGCCACATCCTACAAATTATTTTAAGACAACAATATTCTCAAGGGAGAAATGTTTTCCCAGAAATAATTTCACAATTGAATAATGGGTGGGGAAATTAATTCATCATAACCACTTATTCACAACCACCAATTATTCATTCATAGTCCTGGAAAGAGGGTGAATGTCTCTCCCTCATATGATTAAGTAACCTACAAGTAGTAGTTAGAAGGAAAATCAACGTGTTTCTTGTTGTTTCTGAGTGGATTTTTTTTAATCAAGACTAATATAGGGATGAACAAGAACAAAAATTCCTGACCTGTGATAGTAATCTCTTCAGGAGCAAAGCTGTCTCATTCCACACTGAAATAAAAATCTTTGTAACTCTGCCCCTTGCTCTCCAGATTCTCCTGATGTACAAAACATATTGGACATCAAATCTTAAAAACTGCTCAAAGTTAAGCTGGCTTCAAACCACAATAGTTTCTGTAAGATGGTCCATATATGTTTGAAGACCAGATCTCGTTTTTCAGTCCCACATTACAAATTCTGAAGGGAACTGTCAGCAGCTGGCATTTTATTTTATTGAGAAAACAGAAATCTAGGATAGAATATTCTTTTGTTTTTTTATATCTGATGTCTTTTGTCACTTTTGAATCAAATCCTTGATGGTATTTAGCATTTGTCTAAAATGATCTCACTTCTCCCATTTTAATTAAAAGTTATAAAATCTGTTATTTACCCAGGAGATTAGATCAGAGCCATTTCATCCTATTTACAACAAACAGAGTCTGTAATAAGTCCTTGAAACCCCTTCTAATCTCTAATATAAATATTTATTTAATCAGTTTAAAAATTATAATTATTTACCAGAGAGACTGAGGCAACTTCTACAAAGTTATTATGGATGAAAACATAGTTTTTGAGGCTTTTAAAAAAACTTAATATCTTGAAACAGTTTCTTTAGAAGATGCTCAAATCTTTTTTGGCAAATGATTGTTTAGGTTGCTACCTTTTGTGCAGTGTTCACAGGGATCCGAGGATGAGGGAAGAGACGAGGATCTGACTCCATGTTTCAGAAGGCTTGATTTATTATTTTATCATATATATTATATTAAAACTGTATTAAAGAATAGAAGAAAGGATTTCATCAGAAGGCTAGCTAAGAATAGCAAAAGAAAAACTCAATAACAAAGGCTTGTGGCTTGGAGAGAGAATCTAAGCCAACTCACTGTGATTGGCCATTAATTAGAAACAACCACATGAGACCAATCACAGATGCACCTGTTCCATTCCACAGCAGCAGATAATCATTGTTTACATTTTGTTCCTGAGGCCTCTCAGCTTCTCAGGAGAAAAGATCCTAACGAAAGTATTTTTCAGAAAATATCATGGCTACAACCTTTTGTATTTCACTTACACATAACTTAAGGAGATTTTTTTCCCCCAGGCATCTATTGATTACAGAAATTGCTAATTAACTATTTGCTTGGAAGAATATTTTCTGTCATTTCAATCATTAGAATAAATGCTGCACTAATATCCTGGTTTCAGCCTTAAAATAATTACATCTTACATTACTATGATTGCAAACTCCTACCACTTGTACTGGGTTTGCATAACAAGGTTTTGGTAGCAGGGGAGCCATAGGGGTAACTTTTGGGAGCCACAGGAGTACTTCTCTGAGAAGCTGCCAGAAGCTTCTCCCATGTCTGACAGAGCCAAAGGCAGCTGCCTACAAGAAAGACCTGCCACTGTCCAAGGCTGAGCCCACCAGTGATGGTGGCAGTGCCACCGGGATAGCAAAGCAGCAAAAAATCCAAAATGTGCAACAAGCAACAGCAGCCAGAGACGAGAGGAGTGAGAATATTTGAGCAACAGACCTGCAGGCACCCAGGGCCGGTGAAGCAGAAATGTGAAGAGGTGCTCCAGGTGTCAGAGCAGAGGTGAAGACCATGGTGTGGCAGATGTGCCCCTGCTGCCCATAGAGCTCCATGATGGAGCAGGTATCCACCTGAAGCCCATGGAGGAGCCTGTTCCAGAGCAGGTGGATGTTCAAAGGAGGCTGTAACACTACAGGAAGCCTGTGCTGGAGCAAGTTCCTGGCAGGATCTGTGGATCCATGGAGGACCCATGCTGGAGCAGTCTGTTCCTGAAGGGCTGCACCCCACAGAAGGGTGACCCATGCTGAAGTTTGTGAAGGGCTGTAGCCTAAGGGTTCACATTGAAGAAGTTCATTGAGGACTATATCCTCTAGAAGGCAACCCACACTGGAACAGGATGAGTGTGAAGAGTCCTTCCCCTGAGAAGGAAGGAGCAGCAGAGACAAAATGACTACAGCCCCCATTCTGTGGGGAGAATTGTAGGGGGGCACAGTATGTAATCTTATCCCCCAATGAGTTGCAGCTGGGGCCAATTAAGAATCACATCTGTAACCAATTACAAACAAGTAGCATAAAAGGGTGGAGTCAGAAGACTGCAAGAACCAGAAGAAGACTGCAGGAGAAGGCTGCACCAGGAGAAGGCTGCTGTGAAGACCAGGAGATGGCTGCTGCAAGAACCAGGAGAAGATGGGCAACTGTGACCCACTGGGACGGAGTGGGGGAGGCGGCATTGGTGTAGCTGAGAGTGGCAGGTGGAAGCCACAAGGAGGTCTGGACCTGATTTCTACTAATCAAGACGCCTGGAAGTAGGTGAGTCACCAGCTAGTAGTAATGGGACATTTGAGGTCTTTGTTTTGTGTTGTGACCGCCTCGACAAGAAGAGATAGATGTTGTAGTAACGTAACTGCTGTAATGTATTACTGTAACGTAGAAGTATTGTTGTAAATGTATATAAGACAACACCATTCCATGTGCTCCTGCTTGGGAGGAGGAGGAGAAATGATGAGGGATCTCTCCCTGTCCTTGTCCCAACACATGAGCCTTTTGTTATATTTTCCCTCCCCTATCCAGATGAGGAGGGCAGTGACAGTGGCTGGGGGAGGCATCTGTTGTCCAGTGAAGGTCAGACCACCACATAAAAAGTCCTCTTTTTGGTACATTCAAACAAATTTATACTCTTTAGCTTTACAACCAATTCTTCATTACAGAAATGTTCTCTTAGACATATTAAAAAAGCAGGATATCAAAATCAAAAACCAAAGATACAAATGCAGTGTGTTGATAGTACACAAAATTCTGTGGCCAAGCAGAACTTATAATAATTAGTTACAGTTAAGGCAGTTTTGGAAGTTAACTTGGAGGAAGTCATCCCTTGCAGTGGGGAGTGTAAAGGTGGCTGAGCTGGTACTGGCTGGAGGTGTTCAAATGTTGTGGCTCAGCATTGCCTGTGGATCTCATTCATTTGGGGCCAGAAACCAGGACTGAGAAAGGCCTGGAGGAGGCAACAAGGAATTTATCTATCATGTGGGATGAGAAGTCAACCAGCATAGGAGCAATGGTCCTTTACCCTGTATCTTCTTTCATAGTATGTTCTTCCTTTAATGCTTTTTAGTATCCTTTCCATTCTCTGCAGTAGATGTGGTGCTACCATTAGGTGCAAGATGATGCTCACAGGAGAACAAAAACCTTGTGCTTGCTGTTGGCAATGTATCCAAGTGCTGCTGACAGAAAAGCCACAGTATATTCCCACATCAAATATTTAGGCTGTGTTGCTTCTGATAGCTGTCTCCACCACAGCCAATACTAAATCTGAAGACAGTCAATGCCTAATTTCTCATGACAGAAATGAGAGTGCTATATGAAGTAATCATAAGGGGCCCAGGCTTTGTCCTAGCTTTACCTTGCTCAGTGCTTATTTCCCTGCAGTATAAGCAGGGAGAACATGCTGACCTGGGTAAGGTTCATCAGCATTCAGAGAAGAAGAGCTCTTTGATTTTGTGGTTTGCATATTGATTTAAAAGAATGAACCCATTCTGCATGCAACTGGAAAGTAAAACACTTTAAAGATCTCTGACTAATTTTCTGGAGCCTATTTTTCAATCTCTAGACAATGCATTTGGACATCACTTCTATATTACTCTTTTAGCTCCTCTGTTCACATTATTCTCAATACTGCAGTTCCTGTTCTGCAGAAAAATATGTTTACTGTTCATTTTACTTTTGACATTTGTTTTCACTGAGCTTTGAAACTAACCTGTGTACAATCTGTGAGTCCATTTGAAGTGAGGGTGTATTTCCCAGACCTTTTGGAGCAATTTTGAAAACTTAAACTACAATTACAGATCTTTCTCAGCATCACCTTTTATAGTATATGACTATCGGGGTGTCTTTTATGTTTCTTGTCTAACAGAAGACCTTCTTTTTAAATTCTCCAGTTGAAAGAAAACGGCTTTTTACTTGCAAACGAGAGTTTTATTTGCACTTCAGTGATTCTGTAAATACCTGAGCGTTTAATGTTCAGTTATGTATGTATTACTTCAAATGGCATTCTGATGTCCCTGATCCAGTAGTTGACATGTAGGCTCCCAGCATGTGAACAGTTGTATGTCACAGGTCTGTTCATAAACCTATGCTTCAATTACAGATACAACACTAAATTCCTAACAACACAAACTTAGTACTTCAATGATACTTTTTTCTTCCATTAAATACAAAATGCAATTATCTAAGCAAAATAAAATAAATATGAAGAAAACGTGGTCACAAATAAAAAACCAAAACAACATAGGTTGGATGTCCTGGTTTGGGACAAATTTGGAAGGGAATGATGGAGATATCAGGGTTCAACATCATAAAGTCACCCTGGGATGTTGGGAAAAATAAAGGGTGGAAATAAGTACTTGTAAATGGAGGGAAAATTGAATTTAATCACTCAATGCAATTGATTATAAGTGGTACATTTCAGAAGAATCCAAGAAAGATGTCCAGAGGTATTCTAAATGTTTTGATCACTATTAGTGCTTGTTGGTGCTTTTATTCTTTCTGTTTGTCTCTTTCTTTTTATTTATTTATTTTTTGAAACCAAGACTCCATCACTCTTCAAGCAACAGTCTTGTTTACTTACTTTTTTCCTGTGGTTGTCCCTGTTCAAGCATGCAGCCCTATGTGGCTTACCAGCCTGTTCACACATACATGATTTTGGGAGAGAATACCAGCAATTAATAAAGTTTTTGCTCTTGTATTTGTCTCAGTCATGTGTCCAAGAATTGCAAGGAGTGCAGAGTAATGCAGTAAAGAATAGAGAATGACGTTCTTCAATTTTTTTATTAATGTCTGTTAAATAGCAATATTTAAAAAATGTAACTAAATATACATAAATATTTTTTGAATTTACAGTGGATACCATATTTCTGTGCATGTCACATGCTGGTATTTGAGTAATCATAACTCTTATGATGTCTAATCGAATGCTAAATGCATTTCCTGCCACCATCCCAGGCCAATGAATCATGTTAATACTGGTGAAACCATGGTAATTTATTCAAATGATCTTACTAATATTTTGTATAGCAAAGATAAAAATCTCATGAGAAGTAGATGAAGCAGACAAAGTTCAAAAGGGTGACTGCCTGTAGAAACAATATTTTTTAATATAGTTCACCTTGACTTCAGACTGCAGGTGCAAAATACAGTAATATTAAAAATGTATTTAAATATGAGTTGCTTCAGGTGAACCATTTCAGTTGTCACATCTTAAAAGTCTTGTGATACTCATGAGCTACAGAGACACAGGCCCGCCACAGGTCTGTGCTTCTGGAGCCAGGAGATCACCAGCCCTTTTGACAATTTAAGCTCTAGCTATGACATAAAATAGATCTTTGTTAGAGCTGCTGTACACTGGTGCCTGTCTCTTATTGCAAGGCCCCAAATTCTTGTGTTACAGAGGTTCAAATTTGGAGCAATTCCCCGGCATCTGAGGAGCATCACGGCTTTGAAAAGTAATAAAAGAGTGGAAACGAGCTCAGTGTTTCTTGCATCTTTCAGGACTTCTGAAGGTGAGGGTCTTGATAGGAAGGCAAAAAAAAAGCTGATTGCAATTCATTTGTGTGGTGTAACATGGGTATAAACCCATTGTCTTGGATAATGATTTATGGCACTGCACTTTAGAAGAGAGCCACAAAGCTTACAGTCTGTTCAGAAACTCAAGGATGGAATTTGTCCTGACCCAGGCATGATGTCATATTCAACAGACTTCAAAAAAGAGCATTCATCCAGGTTTTCAGTAATGACCTTTTTGACATTTTCTTGTTAGCTTTCATTGCTACAATGACAACATTGCTGTGATTTGACCTCCTTCTGGTCCACTACATTTTCTGTATCAGTCAGGGTCTTCCATGATGCTCACACAAACACACCACACACACACATGGAGTGCTAAAAATTATTCCCTACCATGTTACTCTGTTCCCCACCATGTTGTTCTATTCCCCTGTCACCCTGTTGTTCCAGTGGAGCTAAACTGTCACAAAACTTGAGCAATGCTGTAACAAATCAAACAAGTTTGCGCCACCCACACACAAAGTCTTTGCCCCAGAGAGTTGTGAGACTGTGTTTCTCGCTTTACAATTATGAGAACCATAACCCTTAGAGTTTTTAAGAAAAAAGAGTACACAGGAAAAAAACCCAAAACATATCCTAAACAAAATATCCTTAAGAAATAACACAGCAGAACAAGAGGAAACAGCAAGAAAGGAAATATTAGAGGTCAGATTTTGCACTGGTGTTGCTGGAGCAGCTCTGTTGCCTCCAGGGGAGCTGTGCCAGCTTATCCAATACATATGCTCTGGCCCAGCATGATCTTCTAGTCAAATCACTGAACTGGTACCTTCAAAGCTTTCCCTATGATGCTGTTAAATTTGTATTGCTACCAGCAAAAATTTCTTAAAAAAAAAATTTTGCATACGCAAATTATTCACATTGCTTTATTTTTTCTTTGTCAGTTCACAAAAAATGGATTTCAAGTTGTCATAACCTTGCATTTAGTCAGTGAAAGAGTAATCTTGAAAGGAGAACATTGTTTTACAAATTGGACACATACCCTGTTTACTCTCCTCTAAAATTTGCACACTATAAAGCAAGTGGGTTTTTTTTGTTTTGTCTTAAAACCTTCTTCGTATATTATAATACAAAAATATTCATATGCAAGTAATAAAGATTTTTTTTTAAACATCCAACTTTTTTAAACCTAAGTCAAAGTCACACCAAAAGGTTTTTTTTTGTTTGGTTTTGTGTTGTTTTGTTGGTTTTTTTTTCATCTAGACAAAGTACACCTTGTGCTTTAACAAACTTATGGCATCATGTGCTCTTTACAAGGATTCTATTGAAAAAGCTCACGTGTTGTTATTCATTAAATAATGTAAAACTTGCCTACTTTTGTGGGTTTTATTTCTCTTAATCCTCTTTTCCCCCCCTCTATGTGTTATTTTTGTTTGTATATATGTGTGGAAAAGTTAAGGCAAGTGCAATCAAAGTTACAAAAATCAATGTTTCTATTGCTAACATGTGCAGCATTCATATTTAGTGAGTGATGTCTTTTCTCCTGTAAGAATAAAATTGATGAAAATACAAAATGTTTAATATGTTACAGCTATTACAATAAGGTCTTCATTTATTTTATACCAGGCTCAGTGAATTTCCAAGAGCAAAAGTTAGGATAACATAAACCATGTTCTTTTTAAAGTAACATACACTGAAACCAGGTAAGATTTTGATCATGACTCTCTTGCTTCTCAGCCATAAGTATAGTATTACTACAAAAATGCAGTTCCTTTTAGCTATGACCCATCTAATTTTTTTTAAAAAATAAATATAAGTAAATCTCTTTAGGTAAAATCTTTAATATACAGTAGGCATAAATATAGGTTGACCTATTTCTACTTAACTTTAGTGCTTATATTTTAACATTAATGATTTTGAACAAAGTGTATAAAGGAAGAGACATATTTTCCAATTTATAGTCATACCTGTAGCCTTAAAGAAAACCTTGAAAATAATGCATACGTTAATTTATGGTTTGTATGGCAGTAGTTATGGACATTTAGAAAAGGCAATGATGCTAAAACTTCAATTAAATTGTAAAATAGACAGAAATTCATGTTCACAAATACTGGGCCTGATTCTGCTCTTTATTTTTGCACCATTTATACAGACCTACAGTTAATTCTGCTGACTCCAGTAGAAGTATTTTTTTTTTACTTTAATCAACTAGAAAGAGAATTAAGATAAAAGGTGCCAAAGCCTAGCATGGCACTTCCTTGCTCCGTTCCATCAATGCAAAATTAAAGATGGTAAGTAGACATTTATCTCTTCAACGTATGTGCATATATTCAACAGGAGCTACAAAGCAATTCCACTCTGCTCGTTTCTCAGATTATGGAAGTCCAGCTGAGAGCTTTATTAACAAAGTGCTTTATCAAGATGCTTATCCAGGTGATAATTTGAACAGTGGGCTCTGAAGAAGGGAATATCATTTCTTGAGTTGTGTTGTGCATTCTGCTTGTGGACAGTCAGCTCCTTCTGAGATGAGTAAAGGAACTAAATAAAATTAAAGAAACTAAATCCCCTAGACAAATTGCTTCATTTATATTACTTTTGCAGCTTTTTTTATGAAAGAGTAGGTGATGAAATATTTCTTCTAGTATTTGAAATAGACATATGTTCTTTCTGTTAAAGATCTTTTTGGTCATTTTGTTTACTTGTCATCTGAAGAAGGTGCAGAACACACAATATGCCAATAAAAAGATTTACTTATGAAATGCTGCATATGCTTAATTTTATATATTATCAAAGGTTTCATGGCACTAGTAACTGCACAGAATTTAATAATGTCCTTTTCTTGTAAAATTCAGAGGTGGCTCAAAACTTCCATGAGTGACAGCAGGGGATATTTAGATGCGTTGTTGGGAGATAATCCCTTTTACTCTAAAAGCTAAGATTAGTATTCTGTCTTTTAGCATACTCCACTCACTACTTGTTGCTGCTTCACCACTGCCCAGCACTGGGCAGCTGCTTTCTTTAACTTTATTAGCATGCTGAACAAGTATTAACAAATCTTCAAACCTTTATAATGAAGCTGTCACAAATTATTTATGAGTTTTCTGAATAATATAGAAATATCTTAAGTCATATTTTTACAGGACATGTAAAATAAATTATAGCAAATTACCTAGAGCAGAAGAACCATAAGAGTTACAGGAAGAAGGGGCAGATAGCTGTGTTCTAGTAAAGTATTTGAAATAACCAATGATAATTTTGTAAGTTCTTATAGATTCACCTTGACTTTGAAATATTTTATTTTATTTTATTTTTCAAGACTTTGGAGAGCCTTAGAAAGCCAACAGGTAGCAATCAGAAGGCTGGAAAAACCTCAGCTTTTCAAAGGAAGCTCATTTCTCAGTGAGCAGAGGGAATCAGACTCACTGTGCCTGAGACTCCAGGTATAACAGCACCTGAAAGTACAATTTTCCCTTAAAATACCTATTTGTTGGATTGGCTATGAAGTGGAGAACTGACTGAAGTGGGAGCTAAGGAAATCCAGCAGCTTTTTGAACAGTTGCCATGTGCACATTTGTGCTGAAAGTCTCCTGACTTTCAGGCTTGTTTATGACTGTTTTACTCCAGTTCTCTGGACTTCCACTCCATTCTTTCTAATAAACTCACGTAGTGCAATGGTATCTCAGTCCTGATGTCTCCTTATGAAAACAAATCCGAACAAAGCAAAGCAAGTCCAAGCAAACAAAAACACAATTCAAGGAGCTACAAGGAATGAGAACATTCTTGCAAATTATATGCATGTGCATCTCGGTCTCTGTCCAACTTCTTGTGCTCCAGATTGCTGTCTGAGGGGATCTTAAAAGTTGTATATCTGGTAAGGTGTCCAGGATGACTAAAAGGGAATTTTTCTTCAACATTCCCTAAAGAACATCTTGGCAAGTGTCATTTCAAGCAGATAGCATCTTTGCTGCTGCTTCTCACTCTTCAAACAACTAAAAACCTTTTTAAAAATGTAGGAATAGTATTTGCTATGTGGTACTGACAGTTATTCACAAGCTCTTTTGTTTAGAAGAGTGAAGAGGTAATCGGAGAAAATAAGAGATGAACTGTACTGACAGCATTATTTACAATAGGAAATTTGGCAGATATTCAGGTAGGTTCTACTAACTAGGAAAAAAAAATCCTACATCTAACAAGGTTATATAAATGGCTTCAGATAGCAAACAGTTGGTGAAGGAAGTATCCTCTAACTTTGGGTTTCCAGGCAAGAGATATCTGTAATTTCCTGTGGCAGCAGGACTAGATGAATGCTAGTTATGTTAACCTACCTGGTCATGACATGACCAAGAAAAATCTTCCCTGTACCTCTCCCACCCCATGTCACCCCAGCAATGTATCTGTGTCACAGTATCCCTAGCAATGCCTTGGTTACAAGTTTGTCATCTCCTTGCACCACATGGGAAATGCCTTCCTATGAAAAAAACAGATTTTTGGGACTTCCTTGCCTTTTTTTGAGTGCTACTTATTTTATTTCATTGTACAGTTCTATGATTAAATGGTTACAATACCTATGTACAGGAATAAAATTGCATAAAGTGCTTTCTGTGATGTAAGTAAGATTTGAGAGTGATTATTGCAACAATTTTGTCCCAGATATCTGCACAGTTTGCAGATTCATGTGTTTTGCTGAGGTAGGCATAGGTTAGTGGTGTCAGAGAAGGAGCCTGGTGTCACTGAACTATTTTGCTAAGACAGATGGAGAGACAGTTGTGTCACTGTTCTCCTCACTGCTTTGTATTTACATAATTGTTCCATATGAAGTTGCCTGGGTGTTAGGATGACAAATGTACAGCGTTCTAATGTGATGCTGAAGGTAAACATATAATAGTAATTGTTTAAGTTTTCTGCTGAAACATTCCTAAGAACTCAATTAGGGCTGCAGTGAGCTGTTCACCACCTCTTGTATGTCTGTAAATTCATTGCCACTTGTGTTTTAAATTTACAATGAATACTGGGATTTCCTAAACAAATCTCTCTATGATTTACCTGTCATGCAAAGAATGGAGAGAAAATTTGGAAAAGACTATTACTTAACTTCCTACAAAACATCAGGAGAAAACCTTCTCTTGAAAAAGAGTCCTATAAACCCAGGTTAAAAAAAGATTAAGTAATTGCATTGCTAATTTGCTTTTCTTTCTTTATGTTTGTTTTTCAAGTGTGTGTGTGCAGACTGCAGCTTAATGGAATATCTTGAGCCCATAACTGACATTTTGAAGATTTTTTAACTCAGAGAAGATCAGAATAGTATCAGGATGTTGCTTCACATGAGCTTTCTATGTGGATGTGAAAAATGGTATACTGAGAACAAAAAATACAGCCTTTTTTCAGCTCAAAGTTTTACTCCTGTAAGTCTCAGGAAAGAAGACATCTACTCACCCTAAACACCTCTGCAAAGAGTTTTTGTGTGGACCCCAACCTGAGGCCTTTCAGCAAGCTTTGAGTGCTTGCACTTCAGTCTGCAAGGTAAACAGATATGAGAGGAGGGGATGGGACAGGATAGGATGGGAGGGATAGGATGGGGTGGAAATTCCTGCAAGGATGCTCAGGTGTGGTGTTACCTGACTGAGATGGCAATTTCCTGTAGCTGCCATTTAGTGCATTGCACACTAACCAAGCAAGCTGACCTCTTCCTATGCTCGGTGCTGGTGTTTACTTCAAACATGGAGCAAATGGGAAATATTGCCAGCTGTTCCTGCTCTTCCAGCTGCTTTGCCCCAGGGTATCTGTCCCTCAACATCTGATAGTTCTCATGTTTATTTTCACTAACATCAGTAGCAACTTGCTGCCCACATTCCCTGTGTGTTGCCTACAGCAGATAGGACAGTGGTGATACCTTGAGGTTCCTTCTGCACCCACCTGACACAGGAGCAGCTAAACATGAGGCCAGAGGGGCCTGTGCTCTCCTCCTCCATGCACAGGAACACACTTTCCCCTCTGTGGAGCTTCTCAGTTGTAGTTATGTGCTGCAGCTGCCTGCTCCGGCTTGCACTTTATCTGTCACAAAATGAGTTTGAGAGTATGGGCTCAGTAGGTATTAATTGATCCTGGATGACTTTCTATTTTTGAGGAGGGCAGAGGGAGAGCTAGTATTTGATTAACAGAGAAAGAGAAGGTTAAAAACTAGATCTATTTTATTTTTTCATAATTTGTCTCTTCCTTTTGACATGTTCTGATGGTTAAGAGAAGTCTTTATAAAAGATATCAATAACTCCCTCAAATTCTTAGCTCTCACATTTTGCTTCAAATAATTTTCCTTATACTAGTGATCAAGAAAAATGTTTGTATTCTGTATAACCTCAATACTAGATAAACTATTTTATTTAACATTTACATCCTAGAGAATCATGAAACTCTTAGTCCCTCCAAATAACAATATTTGAATTGACTATTGAATGTTTCTGAAATTATGTTTTTTAAGGTATTAGCTATTTAATGTTAAGAATGCTGATAAGCTTTTGGGATGAGTCTGGTTGTAATTACAGGTTGAATATGTCCCTTTAAAAAGCCTCAATAAAAATATACTCAGTTTTCAGTAAGCTGAACAGCTTGAGAATTGACATGTTTTCCACATAAGGTATCAGACCTGCCTTTGTAATTTCTTCTCTAACTACTTCATGACCCTATGGATTCTAAACATACACCAGAGCTTATTAGTCCAGAGCAAAAGTCAAACTTTGTTATAATCAGAATTTTAAAAAAACCATAGAAAAACTCTTAATAGCTGAAACATTTTTATAATTTTCACTCCCCAGGGCAACAACTCTAAATTTTGGAACATCAAGTCAAGGCTCTTTGGTGAAGTGTGATGCTGCCAATGTCTTCTTGGAGGATAGGGACAGAGTCAATGGAAAATGGCCCTGCAGAATTACATCACAAACAACAGCTCAGTATCCATGCTAAATTCAGTGAATCTGAAATTAAAGACACAATGGTGTTCTTCAACCTCCACTCAGTGGGCTATTTAGGAGGTGAAGAGATGTGCTTATGCAAAAGAAAAAAAAGGCAAGGGAGCTTGCAACCCTCATAATACAACGAAACATTCTTATGAGGTTGCTTACATTTTTTCTGTTGCCAGCCACTTTAACACATTTCTCAACTGGGTTAGAAAATGTGTCCTAATAACAGCAAACTAGATAGGGGGTGGGAGTGAAGGAATATAGTTATTCTAGTTAATAAACTAAGTCTGTTACAGAGATTTTTTTTTTAGTGCTGACAGATTTTTGCCTTCTTCTTTATAACAACAATATAAGACAAACAAAAATCTCTCTGTGCTGGACTATCAACAAGTACAAAATCATTCGGAAGTGTATTAGACATACAGGGACATATTTGTGTTGCTGATCTGTCTGGATGGCCTCCAAAAAAGCCAATTGCTTGATGTAGGTCAGCCAGAGTACAGAGCTTTGCATGACAAAAGAAACCACAACACAGTCAAAAAGCAAGTGGGTATGTTGCCCTTTATTCTCCATTGACCATAGTTCTATTTTTGAGCTTACTTTACTACTGTGGTTTTTCCTCCTTCTTTGGATTTTAATTAAATTCTCCTTAGGCTTACTGGCTTGACATTTTCTTCCTTTCTTTTTCTTTTTTTTTTTTTGTGTAAAAATTAAGGAATCCTTTTTACTAGGCCACTTTTCCCAAATCTCACTGCTCTATCTATAATTTAAATGAGTCATTAATGCACAATATCCAAATAAAACTTTGTGAATTTGGATTAGGTGGGTATAACAAGCTTTCTGACTATTATGGAACTGATTATCACCCATTATGTAAAATACACATGGTTTTCACAGCTGTGCAGAAATAGAAAAATCTTAGTTTGCGTCTAAGCCTAACAGTATTGAACTCTGAAACAGATCATATTGAAAGTGTTTGATGTTGGCTGCCAGGTGAGAACTGGGTCCCCACTAAAATCCAGAAGGTATTTTGCTGATCCTTTCCTTGCAGCCAAGATTTCAGCTTGTCACAGACTGCAAATATGAATTCCTTTTCTCTTCTTTGTTTTTCCAATTTTCTTCTCCCACACAAATCAATCCTGCACTCATTCAGTTTTATTAGATTTACTCTCAAATCATAATGCTGTAACTGAGAACAGAATCAGACCCAGCAATGCATTTTGCCTTCAAAATAATTAGCTGCATTCTATACAGTCTCCTATTTCTTTCCAGCTATATATGCTCTCTGGAGACCCCATGTACTGAATTTACACAAGCTGTATAACAAGAGTCCTTTTATAACATGGACTACCATGATTGGAGAGAGCCTCATAAAGACAGAGCACCACACTTGGATAATTCACGTGCATAGAATCCACACACAGACCCAAAGTTATTGACCAGGCAGAGTAAGTTTTTCTGATCATCACACTGTGCCTTTTTTAAAATAAAGTGCTATTTGCTTATGGCTAAACCTTATATGTGGCTATTGCATGCACATTTCAAGCTGCATTGTCAAAAACCAAAACACCTTCACCAAAAATGATGGAGCCTAAGCACTAGGGCAATGACAATTTTTGTTGGTTTTGGTTTGTTTGCTTGTTTGTTCGTTTCCATTTTATTTTGCATTCCAACAGAATTTTTGTCAAACATAGAGCATGTGAACACACAACACTTTCCTTCACTGTTCCCCACACAGAGCTGTTCACAGAAGAGGAATACTAAGGAGGGATGTTTCTAAAGCCACAGACAACTTCTCCACTTATTTCAGGTTTTGTGGTTTGTTTCTCTTTTTTTGTTTGTTTGTTTTTCTTATATTTAATATTATGACAAAACATTATAAGAAAATCTTCCTTTAAGTAGTGTGAATATCAAATAGTATTTGTCAATCCCTGAATCATGCTATTCAAAGTGCTTAAATCTACACTAAAAATAGAACAGAAAAGTACTTCCCATGTGGCTAAGGAAAGACCTACCCATTGTCAAATAATTACATCCTACATTTATTCCACATCCCAGTCTTTACACCAGGGCATGTAAAGGGGAAAAGAATAATGCATTGCTTTCAGAGGATCCCGGGGTATTTGGGACTGTTGTGATTTAAGTCCAGAAGGAAATTAAGCACCACACTGCCACTCACTCATCCCCTCCCCTTCTCCCCTCCTTAGCCCAGTGAAAACCAGGACAGGTATCCAAATGAATGAAGGAAAATGCCATCAGTGCCTGACAGGTGTCTGTAAGAGCAAATAAATAATAGCTTTCTTAAAGCAAACGTGCAAAGTCCTCTTAAAATTTTATGTGACCTGGCAGCCTAATTTCCATTTTGTGGATGTTTGGCACATGTCCAGAGACACTATAATAAAGAACGGGTTGTAGAAAAGGACTTGAGCTTAATCTCAGAGAAATAAACATTTTAAGCAAATAAAAGTGTACACCTCAAAGGTCTATTAGCTTATGCAGATACTGAGATTTTTTGACTTTCACAACAGAAGCACAGTCATTTCCTCCCACACTGTGAGTTCTGGATTGCTCCCACAAATATCCCCCAAACTACCCCTTCTCCACTCACTTCTCATTAAGACCAAAATATTATAAACTCTACTTTTCTTGTTGTGAAAATCATGATGAGCAAACCCCACAACATCCATTATATTGGCCGATATCATTCAGCTGCCATAAAAACACCTAAAGCTAATTCAGTACATAAATAGACTCTAAGGCCTGTTTGCCAGGACACCAGTTACACTTCTGCCAGGGTAAATCAAACCCATGGCTCTAGGACAGTGTGCTGCAACCAGTAACTCTACTCCAGCTCCTCTGCTTCTGCCAGCAGGGACTGGCAGAGAGCTTGGCCTGAATTTGATGCAGAGCTGCACCACTCCTCTCTCCTTCTAAAACCAGAAAGGACTTTCTGTTATTTAAAACATTAGTATGAGCAAGGTGCTTATTTAATTTGTCTCAAAGATGTCTGGATGTAAACACAGTGATGGGCTTTTATTCTTGCCTGTCAGTCATGGTACATGCATTATTTGCAACTCCTCAAAGATGGAATCATACATAAAAATAAAACTAATTTATTTATTCATTAAAGTGAATAAATTGTTTTTAATACTTCCAGGTCTGATTTAAATATTAATTTTGTATAAATAAAGTTTATTCTGAAAACAGTTATATTTCTGGTAATCACGTCATTTTTTTCTGCCTGAGTTCTTACTGAAATCATGTTGAAATTAATAAAGTTTTATTTATCGTTACAAGCTAAAACCAAATGAAAGAAGATTTCTTAATCTTGAATATATAATTTTAAAGCAAATACAATTTTTGGAACATTAAAATACAAGGGACTCTGAAATCCACAGGAAAATAATGTTTTGCTCTTACTTTTTTTTTGAAAATAACACTTTCTATAATACAAAGTGACAAACCATCTACAATACTGTCTTTTTTATTCCCCTTTGGTTTGGAAGTCATCACTGTACATATCAGCAGGACTCTGCACTTCAGTGTCTATTGCCTCACTTGTCTTACTTGCCTGACATTTGCAAATGTTATTTGCAAGATTTTGAAAGTTGAGAAAGGAAAAAAAAATAAAGAGTGCTTAAAAAATAAAATCCACAACCACATTAATACTTTTCCAGGACGTGTTAAAAATAGGGTTGCTTTTATATTTATAAAAGGGATACAACCAACTCATTCTTAAAATAAGAATTAAGAAAGAAACCAAACCCAAGAAAGCAAAAACCAAACCGGCTATAGTTTCTACACGCTCTAGTGACTACTGTGAAGCAACCGATACAGATTGGGTATTTTCTCTTGTTTGACAGGTATCTACCAAGTTACATGTTAGATGGTCAGACTGTAGTGTTACCCCAAATAGGGGTCTTTATAAGGGCAGGGAAGGAGCAGTGCACATTACGGGAGTAGAAATGAAACTGGAGCTCTCAGTGAGCATTGGGGTCCTTCTAAGAACAAAAACTCTCCAAAAGAGGCGAGCTGCAGCAGGCATGGCTAGGCAGGCCAACAAAATGGATGGTGCTTCTGATATCAACATAGCTTTGTCCAAGCATTCCCAAGAGAGGTTATAAACAAACAAACAAAAAGTCTAAAACTATACTAATGAAGCAAAAAAGTTTCCTATCTATACAGCAGTCTCTTCATTTAAAAAAAATGTAAATATACAAATTCCAATGACATATAAAACAAAGTCAAAAATGTGAATGGGAAGAGACATGGGTAAAACAGGAAGACTGATGCTACAAAGAAATTGCAAAAACATATGTACAAGACCCTGTTTTTCCTCGTTTGTTATCGATTGTAATGCATGTTTAACAGCAGCAGTCGAGGATGTAGTTCCAGGCACCAGACTGCAGACTCTGCTCCTACTCAAGGGGGTTGACAGCCCCTTGCATGTCGGTCACCAAATGACACTGGATATACTGGTCTCCCGTGGCAGGAGGGGCAGTATGGCACTGTTTGTGTGAGCCTCTTCGGGGTTCTGCTCCCTGTTAGTTTTTGTCTGCGGCCGCTGCCCGTTTATAAGTGTCATGGGGATGTTGCAGTAGGTGTGCTGGTTACCTATTGAGGTAAGAGGCAGGGTGCCAGCAGGAGGTACATCGTACTCATAGCTCCGGTAATAGTGTTTCTGGCGCATCTGTGAATGATATGTGTTATGAAAGGTGGAGCGCAGGTCTGGATGGGCAGTGGCAAGAGCAGTGGAGGTGGCAGCAGCCATGGAAATTGCGGAGACTGTCTGCAGTTCCCCAAAGGGCCCCTGCTCACTGACATCTAAAACCTGCTCGTTTGTCATGGGTTCAATCCTCTTAAAAGGCATTTCGTACTGTAAACGTTTCCAGAACTTGGAATTCAACTTGTTGCATTTTGGTCCGTGCCATTTAATGACAGTGAGGAGCTTGATGGTATGTTTTAGGGCCTCAACCTCCTGGTAGTTCATAACTCCTCGTAGTTCACTGCATTCAATCAGTATCACTTTGATTTCTCCCGTGACTAACATATTTCGAAGCCTTGTTTCCAGTTCAAAGATGCTCCAACCTCTTCTTACCACGTAACTTGGAGTCATGACGATGATCAGTCGCTTGCTTTGGTCTACACATCTTGCCACGTCTTCAATGTAGGCTACAAAACAAAACAATTGCTCAAAAAGCAATCTAACAAAACAGTCTGCTCTCATAAACTGGTGAGAAAGAACAGAGGCAAATCCCTGCTCCCTGAAGATCTCACTGAAATATGCAAAAAAATAATTTATAAATGTGCCAAGCTGGCCTGGTAGAACATGATCTTGAGCAACCTGCTCTAAATGGACCTGCTTGAGCAGGGAGGTTGGAAAAGATGACCTCCACAGGCCCCTTCCAACCTCAACCATCCTGTGATCCTGCAAAACATCTATTCCCACATGTGCTATGGATTGTGAGTGTTTCTTCATGAGCTGTGGCTTTGTATCATCTATATTGCCATAGGAACAAATATGTCCATTATGATTTTTACCTTTAAAAAGGCAAAGTCGCCCAGTTAAACAGAGCAGCAGCCATGTGCTTCAGGACTTTGGTCTCAAACCCAAGTGATACTCTTAAGTTTTTTTGTAGGCTTAGATTCTGTTTTTCCTTCATGCCCCTGCCACACACATTCATAAAAACTGTTAACTGCTGTAAATTAGTGTTTAGTTGGCTGTAGATTTAAAAAATATCCATTGGATTGTTTGATGTTCTATGTTGTTTGTCTACACCTAGTATCCTTTCTTTTATCTTTCATTAAAGTTACTGAACTTAGTCACTGTCTATATGGTTACACTGAAGTCATGAAGAATATTACAACAACTAACAAAATATTACTGCACTTATGTTGGAATATGTGAGAGGAACATGAAAAAAGATCTACTTGTAGCAGCTGGAATCAATTCTAGTATTCAGTCTCTGAGAATGATCAAGTACATCCACTACACAATTGGCTACAGTGGACACTGACAGAATTCACTACTTTTTTTCTGGTGTAGAAGTTATCACTCAACCATTGCCTTAGTCCAAACACAGCTTTTTCCTTCTTGTATGAACTTCTGTAATACTAAGAATCATGGATATCTTTCCAAACAAAATCTTAGGAACTGAAAACAAAGAACTTGGTATTCATTCCTAGATATGCAAGTTCTCAAAAAATCTGAAAAAATGTTAGTGTCTTTCATTTCTTTTACTTATGCATCCCCTTTCTGCACTGTTTTACCTTCAATCAAAACAATACAATTACTAAATAATAATCCTCTTATCTGGGAAATGCACATTAATGTTTGGTGGCTTATTCTCACCAGTCTCAAAGACATGGGAGAAAAGATGACATTCTGAAGGAGCAGGTATAGAAACAAGACTAAAACAATCACTGCAATCATTCATTTCCTCCTTCAATTTCACATAAGAATAAAGACATGACTTACTTCCTGTGGGAATCAAATCTCTGTCTGGTATGAACAACTTGTATCCATAATGCTTTTCCAGCATATCTGGTAGAATCTCAAGAGCAAATCTTTCTTCTTCTCCAGTTTCTTGATTCCACTGGTCAGGATCCACTTTGGTATAAGATAGATATGCATCATAGTCTTTGTTGTCTAAGGAAAGAGGGAAATTAAGTTAGTTTATTCCTCATTCTAGCCGTTTTCCCAGATATTTCCCCAAGTAATATTTCTGGGAGAATTTTCCAGGAAGAGGAAATGGTTTAGATAAAATGGCAAGCTTTCACCCAGTCTCCAGATATGCATCCATTCAGCTTTCCTGTTTCACCTGGTAGGGATAATCCTGAGTTACACAGAGGCAAGGAAGAAAGGCCCCATATCCATGGAGAGCAGTCAGTTTATGTAAGAATCTGGATGAAGGAATCCTTTCAACTGCAGTGTGACAGCTCATGAACACAAAAGTCAAAAGTCACTGAGAAGAATTTGCATTCTTCTCTAGCATAAAAGGAGAATGAAGAGCATGGAAATAACTAGGCTAATGTGTAAATGTCTCTGCTGCATAGTAAAAGCATTTCAGACTTGCTAGAATTTTACTATAAATTTAGGACCTGAGGCTGAGATGCCCTGAGTGTACATATAGCATTCCTTGTAGAACTCTTTAACTCTCCAGGTCTGAAATTATTGCCAAGCCTTAAATCCTTCTAGCATCAGCTCCTAATAATGCAGTTTAAATTTCTTTAATTCTATGCACTTAAATTTGCAAATTTAATGTTGCATTAATGTACATTTCATTACTTAACAGTATGTTACTTCAATATGAGAAATAGCCATGTCTGTGTTTTAAATGTGCTTGGTGTGCCTACTTGAAAGACTGAATCAAAAGAGCTGGCATTAATTTTCATTAGGAGGTCAATAATGCCAAGTGTTCTGGAACTAATTCAGTGGAATAAGAAGTCACGTTTTGACTTTTGTTGTGAAGAAAGCAGAGGAAAATCAATGACAAGAGTAATGAAATGTTAACATCCTTCTAACTCTCTTGACAACATTATGAACAGAATACCCGGAATATCAATTGCTTATAAAAGAGATCTGACTGAATATTCTAAACACTGTGTGTCATAAGTAATGTTATATTCAGTCAGTGCTGACTTCATTTATTTATTGAGTAGCTCCTTTCTTCATTTTACACCTTTTTGTAGTCTGGTAACATTATTTTGAAAAACCTGCCAGCTGTAGGGTGGATGGAAAGAGCGTAAATTAAATTAATGGAGCGGTGCTAATCTTGAACAGTCCTCTCTCCCTTCTGAGGAACCATGTACACTATACTAATTAATATTTGCAAATGACAGAACAACTGTGGTTGTACTGTTACTACTTTTAAACTTTCTAAACCCATGAAATGGTCATTCTGTGCTCATTCTGTGCCCTGCACATCTTTTGTGCGATATTATATATTGCATTGTTATAGGCATAGAAAAAAAAAACCAAACAAACCAAGTGAAAAAAAAAAACAACCAAAACAACAGCAAAAAAAGGAAACTAAGAAAAAGAGAAGCACTGCCTTTCATGGCTCACACTTTCCAGGATTTTTGGGATTTTTATTTATGAAAACATGTCCTTTAACAATAGAAAATCATCTCCTGTCTTTGAAAATGCCTTAAAATAAGACTGATTTGATCAAGTATGATATAGAAGGACATACACTACAGGTTTTTGTTTCTGCAGTTGGACAGTGATAACCCAGCAAAAGAGTTACCACTCAGTGAGGTCAACAAATATATGGGGAAATCATTACAACTGAAAAAATGCTGGTGCTGCAATGACATATTCTATTGTCACCCCATTAATGGTCATGACCATGGCACATGCTTGAGATGAGTGCTGCTCTGTTCAAAGTCCTTGAGTAAAGATGAGAATGCATCATTTTGCAAAGAGATAAATAATAAGAAATAAAGCAGAATTCAAGCTGTTTTAAAGGCTGAGTATTGCCTGCTAAGATACAAACACACATTCTTACTTGGAGGGGGTTATTTGTGCTGTGACATTGTTTTATTGCATATGCAAATATCGCACTTATGCATTTAGTCAAAGTACACATTTTTCATATCATGGAGGCTCCAGCGTCTCAGCATCTCCCCTAACTACAGCTGCATCATCTTGTATTGCAGGGAAGATATCTTTCCCTCCTAGTTTTTCCAGTATTTGTAGGGCAAAGAATGGTTGGGGTCTAGGGTATATGTGCAGAGATGTGTTCGGGCATCAGGCATGGGGAAGCTCTGGATTAGTTCATCACAATGAGGTCAAATGCAGCTTGTGCTCAAGGTGTGATGCATTCAGTCCACAAATGTTTCAGTCAGCCCCAAACCGCCAGTACTGCTAGATTCCAGGCAAAACAGACTGTGAGTTACAAACTGTCCTAGTGATACAACATTCTGCGGAGCTGAAAACGAGAAGTTTGTAAGTGAGCAATAGTCATGGAGCCTCACTCAGCCACAGGTTTAGATAGACCTTAGGGGTAAACACTGAGGGTCAAACCTCATCTTCATTAATAACACATGGAAAGATTACTTCACTTAGTGGCCCAGGTTTTTAGGCAAAGCACCTGTTGCCTCATTGGAACATGCATTCTTTAATCCTGCCCATTCCTTTTAATACTCATCTAAATGCAGAGTATCCTGTCATACTCCCTGTAACTTTCTACAATGTTAATCCAACAGAAGTGATATAAATTTTTAGGGGATGAAGCTATAAATGCTTCTTGTTATTCCAAGGATGTGCTCAGCAGCAGTCACTTAAAGGCTCAGTGTAAGCATAAAATGAAACCCAGACTCTATATGCATCTACTCTTTCACATGCAAATGAGATCTTTGGGTAAGTAAATTGCTATCAGACATCTAAGAACTCATCTGTATGCATGCTCTCTTAACAGCTACATATGAAGAAATGACAAGCTGGTGCCTACAGAAAGAAAGATAAAACTTCCTCTTGTACAGGGGCCACCAAGCACATTTAACATCAAATCTGCATTATAGATATATGTGTTTTCTAATGATTTCCATGTTGCACTGCAAGAAGTCAGCAGTTTGAGCCTTTGAGGGTTTATTAAACTTAAACATTTAAGATATTTCTGCAAATGGGGGACAGAAAAATCATAATGAAAAATTAAAAAAAAACCCAAAAACTTTCTAGAGTAATTTTTTTATCAGCCATTTTCAAGCCAGTGACAAATTCTGACTTTTAGCTGGCATTATAGATTTTAGCACATGACAGATTAAGAGATCAAAACAAGGAGAAATCCCACAATGTTGTATTTCATAATGAACCTTATTTCAATGAAGTTCTAAGACCTAGATGATGGAGTCAGCTCATGTGTCTGTGCATCCTGAACTCCTCAGAGCAGTTTGTAGTGCCTTCAGACACATTCAGTGCAGTGGAGGCAGCTGACCATGCACAGGATTTCAAGGGGAAACAGGAGATTGGATCCTTCCAAATGCTACAGGGAGCTGGAGTCAAACTGATATAGGAAACCTTTGTCTTAAAAAAACATGATCTGTTCAGGAAAGGTTACAAAGAACCTTTCAAAATTTCTCAGAGACAGTAGTTGCTTAAAAATTATGGCATTTCTTAATCTGTATTTGCTTCACTATTTTGGGGGCTACATTTAATATATACATTGGGATAGTGGTTATCCTTAACATAATGAAAAAAATGTCATTTAATGCTGAGTTGAATAAACCACTCAAATCCTAGGTCTTTCAAAATACTTCTACTTTTCTTCACACTATTTACTGTTGCTGATGTAACATTTTCTATTATTTTTAAATGTCAAGCCCTTTTAATGTTAATAAAAATTAAGAACTACCCGCACAATTTTTTCCATAGCATAGTATATTTTAAATGTAGCATTCCTTGTGATAGCTCATATTCTTGTGCAAGTGAGTGATGTTGAATTGTATGAGAATTGTATCTTTTTTTCTACTTTACATCTGAACTTTTTAACCTATAACAATCTCTTAGTTTGAAATACAAAGATGATCTTAATAATATTTTATTTTTAAATATATATATATAATAAATTACACATGCACTTTAAATTCTGTGAAATAGGAAGAGAGAAAAAATAAGGAATTTTCCTTTGAATTAGGACATTTCATGTACAGAATCTAGAAAATCCCATATTCAGTGGAGACATCAATTGAGTTTTTATTGTTTGAATTGCATTTCAGATGTAAATAAATAGCATAAACAAGAAGAGTTAAAAGAAACAGTTTTCCAACAATAAAATTGTAATTAAATAAGAGAAAAATCCCTTTTTGTAACCAGTAATGTTTAGAAAGAAGAGAACTGCATTTTTCTAAGGTGATTTTAATAGAATTTTAAATTGATATTCATAGAGCAGGACTTATCGTCACAATTTGCCAATAGCCAATAAGAATATATAAACGAGTGGTGAGACTGCTATTGCAAACTTATTTTGTGCATCCCCAGGGAAGATTCAGTAATTGCAAAGTCACTAACTTCAGCAGTAATTTCAGTCTAGCTATACCTGCATAGCATAATCATTAACACAAGTGCTTTGGTGGTGCTTAAACCAATGGTAAAAGTTATATTTGAAAGTTAATAACTTAGTCACACAGAAACCTGAAGAATCTTAAGGCACTGCCGTTCCTTGCTGCTTAAGAGTTTCACTGAGATGAACCCCAGGAAACCACCAAGAAGTATTTCTTATCTGCTCTTGTCCTGGACAGTTAATAAGACATTATCTGGGCATTCCCATAGGTTCATCCATGAACCCTGCTAGTCCCTGCAGCTAAGTAATAGCAAGGACAAAATCATGATTACATAAGGACTCCCAGGTGCAACAGGAACTACAAGGAAGAACCATTTTCATCAATCTCCTAATTTGAACATTGATCTGCTTTCCCTCAGCAAGAAGCAGAAATTCATCTCTCATGAAAGGGCAAACAGCCCAGCCAAGAAACATTACAGATATCATGTACCAAATCCAAACAAGATTTCCGGAACTGGGAGAGCTCAGCAGTGGCACGTTTTGATCTTATTAGGAGCACTTTGCTTTGTTTCTTTATTTCAGCAATGTGGTGGAAAACAAACAAACAAACAAATAAGTAGCCACTTTCCTTCTTCCAGAACTGAAACTCCCCAGGCCTGGGCCCAGTGGCCTTCCCTGTAACAGAGCTGCACCGAGGACATGGCTTCCTTCAATTCAACAAGGCACAGAGAGCTGAGCAGAAGACTGAGGACACCACAATGAGCTCCTGACCAATATTTTAGAAACAGCTGATGGAATCTAAAGACACCAAGGGTCATTATGAAGGTCATAATTTCAGCTCTCAAACAAGACTTTCACTTTCTAGCTATTAGTTGCCTACAGTCTTCTTTTTTTCTTGAGCCTAAAGCTTGACTTCTCATTACAGCACATTTAGTCAGGTTTTGTCTGCAATTACTACTTGGTTTTGCCAGCCTCCTAGTGTAAAATTTCCTCTTTGCTCTCTCTTTTTTTTTTTTTAAGATCGTGTTCATCTTTGCTTATTAATTCCTTGATAAAAAACTTTCACCGATTTAAAAGGTTAAAAATCTACCCAGGTAATGATAGCAGCAGATATCTGCAAACTGTTTCTATTAGCTGTACTATATGATCTTGCCTCTGAAACTAGAATCTAAAACATAAACACATGTAGAAGATTTTGAGTATGTTTGCCTATCTGACCATGTCCAATGGTTTTTAACTTGTAACCCACAGACTTCTGGATTTATCCACAATGTAAATTAAAACTGGCATGCAGTCATTCACATATGCACTGGAACCCCTCAGATCTTGAAATGGCAAACAAAAAAAGTCAAAACCAGCTGGTTTGGTCACTTTGAGCCTCCTGTCCACTCTGAGGCAGGATCATAACTGCACTACTGAGAGAAAATATTCTCCTCTCCACCCTCACTGGGGCTGATGTGGCTGTAATGCCTGGGGACTGCTCCTTGCACAATCTGATGAGCAGGAAAAGTAAAAGGAGAAAGTTGTCCCAGGTAAAATAATGGGAAAATTTCCACTGACTTTAGGGTGCCTAGAAGTCAGCTTATATTTAGATAAAAAGCAGATTTCTGTATAGTAGTAATATCTCTTCTAATACAATTAGCTTTTAAAGTCATAGAGTGCAAGCTAGAAAGAAGTCAGGGCATGTGCTGATCACTGGTACTTGTAAATAGCTATTTACATTTTCACTCTGTCAGTTAAAGTGCAATACTTCTTTTCATAAAGTCATTTAAAAACCGGGAACAACAGCAAGAGAAGGCCCTTGGAAAGTAAAAAATACAAGAAAAGCCACTGCTAAAAATCTACACAGAGAATGAACGTGGTATAAAATCTCTTTTGTTGGAGCTCAATGTGCAACAAAACAAAAGAAATCATCACTTCTAAAAGTGGCTTTCAATAATATCATTTTAGTCCCTAAAGTGTGCTTTATGGACAAGGCTTTTTAAAAGAAGCTTTTTAGTTTAAAGCTGCAAAGCTATAAAGGTTACCTGACATTTGACAAAGATTAGCCCTTAGAAGTTCCCAATGAAGTATCTGTTTCTGAAAATGTTGTTGTTTTCAGAACAGTCAGGACATTTCTTTGCAGGGCACTTCAAGCTATCATCTTCACTGTGTATGCAGAAAGACCGTAAACTGGATTTTTCCTCCTAAACAGATTTGGGAGTTTGTGGCCACCAAACCAGTAGTGGTGAGTTACAGCTCAGAGATGCAAGGTCATGGCAAACACCTGCAGGTAAAAAAGCTACTGCTTTGCCAAGGGTCAGAGTGTTTCTCTTGCCCCTGTGCTCCAGTGACTGGGGCAGCTGTCAGACGTCCACAGTGAGGTCCCTGACTGGACAGGGGCACTCTGTGCTCCTCTGCACTGAAGGACACATTGTGGTGTCCATGACCCCATCCCCTGGTGTGGAGCCAGCTCCCATGCAGTTGCAAAGCACTGGCATGGAGTGAGAGGAGAAGCAGCAATGTTACTGTATTCCAAATTAGTAGGAAAGGCAGGGAATCAACCATAAAAACATAAAAGGGGCTTCAATTCCCATTCTCAGGACTGAGTAGGAGTGTCTGCAGGAGAGAGAAAAACAGAAGGAGAGTCTTGTCCTTAGGCTGAGAAAAAACACTGGGAAATTGAACAGTGTAAGTTAGAGAAATGAGGAACTGACAGCTGCAGCCACTTCTTTAATCTGCAGTATCCCTACAGAAAGTAATAAATTGAGTTGCATTAGCTGTAAGGGTTAAATACTTTGTTTTCAAATACTTCTCACAATTTACCCATGCCTCCCACAAAAATGCGTATTTTAGTTAGCCTCAGAAAAACTGATGTGTCTAAGGCTTGGAAAGGAAAAAGGAATTGTGATGAGATTTGACATCCTGAAGGGCTTGTTCTCTGATCAGGGAAGAAATGAAGCATTGAATTTTAAAAGAGATTTTCAACTGAAAATTTTAATTGGACCTCACCTTTAAAGTGTTTCAAATCCTCTCTGGGTACAATACAGTGAATACAAAAAAAAGACTGTGATATTTTGATGTTTGCTTATCTCCATGCTGTCCTGAAGTATGACAGAACATGGTGTAAATTATGAATAGAACGTGGGCGCTCTGCTGCTGCACTGCAGGAGATGTGGTTAGAATAGGATTTTAGAGTTCAGCATTTTGTGTCTGTCAGTAACTAACTAAGCCCAAGGAAAGGATCTCGGTCTATGCCTGCAATTTATTTCTGCACAAGCCATGTCTTGGGCTTCTGTGGAACATTTTCTCTCCATCTTCCTTCTTTTGCATGAGTGGAAGTGAAAGAGACAGAGTGAAATGTGCAGCTGCAGTCACTTCATTAGCACAATGGGTTTTATCCATGTTGCCAGCATATTGAACATGGTAGAAGCTACATGTTTTCATTAGGAATTTGTAAGTAGTATTTTTCTTTTCATATTGCTGTGGTTAAGCAAGCTATCAGTGTTTACCCTGATCTTCTAAGGAAAATCCATGCTTGACCTTCTTTAACAATGACCTGTGCTCAGAAGGATAAACTGAATGGATATTGGTTTTCCTTCTTTTGAATCATAGTGTCTTTTAGAGGTAACTTTTTTTGATGTTTAATATCCATGATTCAAGTATTGCTGTTCCCAAGTGACCAATGTTTGGGATGGGACAAGAGAGAGAGGCAAGAGTATAACACCTGGCAGAGTAATTCCTCAAAGGAATTGGAATTATTTGAGAAAATGATAAATGACAACTATAAAAGCAAGAATTACTGATACTGAGAGAAAAAAATAAATTACATCTATCTAAACAGTTTTTAAGTGTCTATTTCTGTATATTCTAATATGACTTATTAAATTCACATAATTTATGGAAGTAAGCATGCACATTTAAACTGGCAGCTACTTTGTGGATAGGAGAGGATCCCAGATTCTGTAAAAAAAAGGTGTCTCTCAAAATCCTCCATGACTCACAGTCTCTCTGGGCCTCAGTTTCCTCCTCAGTAAAATAAATGGAATAACCTGACTTTTTTCCTCACTGAGCTGCTACATTAATGCACCTTTTTGTAAATCCCGTAGAAGGTTACAAAATGTTCTGATGTTCTTTGGCTTGTTGTTCTGAGCATTTTCTATTTTGAATCCTTGTTCATTTTTAGATGGGAGGCAGAAATGGGTCATTCCCTAGTGATTTTATTATGGAAGTCTTATATAAGGACCTGTAATTCTGCAACTGCTCTTTTCCTTATCAGTGACAGATTTAGCTATCACTTGTTTATCAGTACATATTTATTTTAATATATCACAGTGGCTTCTGCCTACAGGCTATTATCTTGACCTGTAAAAAAACCTTTTATTAGTATTTCTGTAGGAAAAAAAGGTCCTGTCACCAAAGACATAGTGGTAGCCCAAAACATCAGGAACTCTGACCCAAGAAACCAAATCTAATTAATCAGAGCCTGCAGCTCAACCTAGTTTGCTGTTCAACAACGATTTTGATTAGTAAGGCTAGAGGCAAAGATGACCTTTTTCCTTCAGTCCTTAGAAAGGTAAAGATGAAAATTTGTGTATATGCTTGACAGAGTCAGTGCAGATAATGTGGATTACTTTTGTTTAGGCTGGACGTCCTTGAATCACAGAACAACTTTAATGACCATTTGCAGCCTGCTCAGTGATTAAGTAAATGAACTCAAGCAAATGAACTACTGGGTACATTCCCAAACACTCAGTACAGTTTATTGAAACTGATCATTTTAAACAAGCAGTAAATTGAGATATACTTCAACCTCTACCTATTTGTTCAATACAATTAGGGAAAACACCCCCTTGCTCACAGAAAAGTAAAGCTGGCTTTTAGTACTGACAGGAAGTGAAAATCTTTAATGCACAGATGTTGGCAATTTACATTCAGTGTTGGGAATAAAAATCTAAAAGGCAAGGATGTCTTCTGGAGCTCCAGAGAGCAGCACATAACATCAGCTAAGCAGTGACTGTGATTATGTGCTGTATGAGGAATGTATATTCAAGTCAGCACCCAAAATTGCAGTTGTTAACACATCTTGAACTGAAATGAAATTTGGGCCTTGGTGGAGAGAAATAAAAGAGATATTCTTAGAAAGTAGGAATGTGCTGAGAATCTGCCTTACCTCCATCTAGTTCTTCAGCTCCAAAATGATTTCTGTAGAAGAGCATAATCTCTATCTTGTAACACTTGTAGATAGTCACTAAACAAACAAGCAGCAGCAGAATAGCACCAAGCCCACCAGCAAGCTCAACTGTGTACATCAGCTCTGCAAAGAATTACAAAATGCAGTAACAACCACATTCCAAACCACAGAAAGATTAGCAGCAGACCTTGCATTTCTGTTAAACATGAAAATAAAATAATGAATGATGGGTTATTTTATGTATTTATTTCATTATAAAGCCCTTGAATGAATACCTAATTGATGGGTTTTTTATTCTTCAATAAGCGTTTTTTTCCCTCTGATACACCATATGAATTACACACTTAAAAAATAAATTCTGCTGGGGATATGTGTATGTGTGTGTGTCTCTGTGTGTGTGGGTTTGTCTATGAGTATGTGCATATATGTGATATATTTTGTAATTCTCTTCCTTTTTTATTTCTGTAGATAGATCACAGTTTACCTAGATAAATGTTGCCATTTGACTTACAGTGAAAGCAAAGAAGAATGTTTCCTTCTTGAGGACTATAATGCAAAATCAGCTCTTCCCTTATTCCATATACAAAGAGAATGTGGGCAAACTGGACAAGATTAAGGATTTTATTATATTTTTTCTAAAATAAAAATCATTTAAAAACCTCACAGAACACTTGAGAGTGTGAAGACACATTATCCAAGGAACCCTACAACCTCACATCTCAGTTATATTTATGTTAATATTTTTATCAGTTTCTCAGAGGTCTGCATTTTATTCTCACTTTCCTCCCAGTGGACTTAACTGATGTGCAGACGAAGCAAACAGCCCGGTTTGTCTGTTGTGACATTCCCATTCAGACCCCCTGGTGTCTCTGCTGCATCTGCTCACAGGATGGATTGGAATCATCATCATGGAGCTCCGTTCCTGAGGACTGTTGTGGTCACCACAAATGCCCAGCACCAGCAGTGGAGCCACTTTTCAGACCAAAGGAAACATGCCACCATGGACTTTTGCCTCCCCCAGTTTGAAGGAAGCTCACAGGGCTTTGTTACTTTTCATTTGCTCATTGATTGAAAACTGGCAGTGTCAATAAGGGAGGGTAGGAGGAGAGTTTTTAACAATTTTGTAATCTGAAATCACTAGATGGCAAGTCCGAAGAGCTTCCATCCTTTTCCAAATCACTCAGTTTTGAGGAATGATAAAACACCAGATCTTGGAAATCTAAGGTACAGAGTTTGCTTCATAAAGGATCTGTGCTGGAACAAGTGTTATTTTCACAGTGTCCTCTTCAGGGGGGCAGCTTCTGTCTGAGTGAAGTAGTGTGGACCTGGAGTAACCTTTTCTGTGTCTCGTTGTGCAGATTTGATAAGCCAGCACAATACAATTCAATTAGAGAAATAAAAGATTAGAGGAAAAATTGAAAATTGCATTTATTGGACAGGATCTATTGAGAATCACACACCTTTTTTATATTACTATGAGGCAACTGTAAGAAGATTTCATTGCTCTCTAGAAGACACTAAAAGTGTAATAAAATAAAATAAAAAGGCATTTATATTCCATGTCATTTGTTCCAAAACTGTGCTGGAAACTCTTTTGTGTTAGATATTTTTAAGACTGGCATGGTTATTTCAAACTCCCAATACTTTTCTGGTCCAGAGAGGGAAATGTTATGAAAAACATTTGATAAAATATGGTTTGCATAGACAAGTAATGCAGTATTTTAGAATATAAATGGAAATGGAATTACTCTGCACTGGCTTACTATACCCTGTTTATCATTTTGTAATACAGGTAATGCAGCTGTTCAATGGTAACTAGAAGAAAGGCTTTAATATTTCCGGTTGCTAGGCACAAAGTACTCTATTTATATGCCTGCTGTTATGACTCACTAAAGGCAAAGAAAAACTTTACAACTGGAAAACAGAAGTTTTTTCTCAACTAATGATTTTTATATTAAATGGAAAGAAATAACTGCAGGTATTCATCTGTTTTCTGTCATTGTGCATGAAATCAGACTAATACACTCCATCACTTTTGCCATCAGAGTCCCCCTTAGTTATATGTTTCCCCATAAAGTAAGATTATGCCTTTATGTTCACTTCAGTAAAATCTATCTGAAAGCACATGAAAGTGTCCTTAATTAGGCCATCAAAGCAAACAACAAAATTCTCTAGTCGGCCTGAAACATATAAGCAATTACCTTTTCATGTGTTGCTGCTGAGCCATCGTGATGGTACACAGATAAAGCGGTTCTTTCTTAAACAGATTTGTTTGCAAAGGAAGTTTCATGGTCTATTGATCTAACAGAGCCAGCTTGTACTTTCCTCTGTGCTGGACAGCATCTATCAGCACATGTTTACTCTGTGTTTTGGGTGCAGTTTGTCCGGGTTCAGAGGCAGACAGGGGCAGTGATCAGCCCAGCAGATTGCTGCATCCTTACACCCAGCCCATGAGGTGCCTGAGCTCACGCCTAAGTGCTGGAAGTGGGAAGTGCTGGAAATGGGACAGACACATCCGTGCAGCACCATGGAAAGCAGAGGGATTGGCCTGGGCACAGTGTCACACCAGGTTTTGATTGTTTTCAGTTTGTTTTTCTGCAGGATGCTGAACTGTGTCCTAAAAGGCCACTGGCTGGCTCTGAGACACCTCAGGTGTTTTAGGAACAGTGTTACTCTGTGTTGAGCTGAACTGAAGGTGGGAGAAGCAGAAGGCTCAGTCCTACCTCTGCTGTTGGCCCCTCAAGTGACTGAAGCCATTTTACATTTCTGTGCCTCGCTTTTCCAAACGTGAACAGGGGAAGATGCTCTGGCTCCTCCCTAGCAGAGCTTACTCCTGAAAAATGCTCTGTGGGTGCCAAGGGTGTTGGTGATGTGTCTGTCAGCAGTTTCAACAATGATGTAGTGACTGTTAAGGTAAAGAGTAGCAGCAAGATTGTATCTCATGGCTACCTTCACAATAGCATTTTTTTCTGCTGCTTTTTTCTGCCTTTTACAGCATGATTAGAACACAGCTGCTGCAGCAGGCATTACACTCCTTTTGAAGT
>NW_005054735.1:0-95563 GCF_000277835.1 Geospiza fortis | reverse complement strand
CCTGCTGAAATTGAAGTTTTCTGTAGAGGCTACATGCTAAAAACATCCCATTTCTTCACAATTACACATCAGAAGCAAGATATGAGAAGTGCAAACCTTTTAAAATCTAGTTAGCCCCAGTGCTGCGTTGCTCAAATTACAGACCTGGCCCTCCTTAAGGAGCTGAGACTGAATGTAGAAAATAGTAAAGGAAAATTACTCGGCTAACCCTTAGGGCGACAGGCATTCTGTTAAACACAACAAATGAGCAAGTGCCAGAGAGTTACATCCAGAAGCACAACAATCATTTAGTTACAGGCAATTAACAACAGTCTTCCAGTAGCTCAGGAGTAGTTCTACTCCAAGGAAAACACATTGATTGCTGCAGCAGTAGTAGATTGGTTTCTGAATAAATAGCTTCAATTTAAAACAAGATTTGTTACAAGCATTTTGACCAATGGCTACAATATTTTTTCTTTATCTGTAGGCTTTGGCCAAGCAACTCAGTGAAAGAGACAGCTAATTAAAACAAAGCACGTGTCCTCCCCAGATATCAAGCATATATGGCTTGTAATAAATGCACTCATTTTATACCTTTTCCTCCTTAACTATTGGATACATTTGTAGGTTATATATTTGATCTTCACCTGGATCTAACATTTGATAGACTTCCTTTCACTGTGTCATACAGGTAATTCACTTATCATAACTGAAGTTGTAAGAAGAAAGTAAATAAAAGTCAAAGATTCATATCTTTTGACTTATATGACATGCTTCAGGGGCTTTACATTTAATGATCTGTAAAAATTTAAAATTAATTTTATTCACTAATTAGCCCTCATACAGCTGAACTGCTAAGAAAAAGAATTATATTTCAAATATTCTTTTTTTGTGATTTATAACACTTTGAGCACATGTGATTTATAGCTGTGTATTCAGTTTCTGAGCCTTTTTCAAAATCCAATTACAGTCTATCTAAGGTTTCAATTTTGCAATCACTTACGCAGATTGCTCAACTTCATGGACTATAAGTAATCCCTCTGAAGTCAACAGGACTATTCACAGAGCTTCAGGTTAGCACATAAATAAATCTTTGCAACTTTGTGGCCCAAACTGATTTCCATTCTCTGCTTGTCTTGGATAATTTAACTCACAAAGAGATAGTGTTTGGTTAGCGGCAGTTCTCAATTTGTTTAGGTATACTTTCACAGACTTCAATTATTAAAGGAACCATAAAGATAATAAATATAATTTGGAAGGGGAGCAGGGACTGCAGTGTTATAAAATGCAGGTTTGGTTACAAACAGGTGTCTTTCTTCTAAAGGAAGAAGAAAGCTGCCTAACACAGGAACACTTGTCTGAGTCTCATTTAAGAGATCAGCTGTAAACAGTAGGCAGAGTTTAAGCTAGCAACAAAGAAACCCATACTCACAGTTTTAAAATTAAGAAGCATGTATTTTTTCCTCTTTTTTTTTTGTTTTGTTTTGTTTTGGTTTTTTTTTTTCTCTGCTTAGTACAGTATTTGTTATGTCATAGCTGTAAAACAAATAATCTTCCCAAAGTATATGGAACCACAGCTTTATACCGCATACACATATCCAATACATGTATGTATAAAATATATTCTCTACTTTTTAGGACTTTTGTTTGCTTGTTTCAAAATGCAAAAAAAAAAAATCTGGTTGTGCTAAAGGTATCTAGATGGGTATGTGTGAATATCCTATATGGATATCCTATATGGATACTGTTATGAATAATTACTGATTGATTCTGTAGGACAATAGTACTTCTGATTGCAGTAGAAGCAGATTTGGGCTACTTACTACCTTGAGTATGAAATAATTTCTTAGCACAAAGCATATGCTTTCTGCCAGCATGGGCCACCCATGCCTGTGGATGTCTGCAGAACTGACTGAAGCTGGCTGAATTTAGTTATGGTTTTCAATATGGTTTTCAGTGCAGTAATTTCATTTTATTCATTACAACTATTGGGACCTGGTTTACTTTCTTTATTTTTTATAACAATAAATAATATATATTCCTGATTCCCTTATGAAAAAGAACTAGTCATGTTTGGCATTATATATACCTAAGCATGTATGTGTGCAAATGCAACACAGGGATCTTGGTAATCTATTCATTAGTATGGCAGAAAACATATCTGAGCCTTGGTGCTGCTGGATTTCCAGTGTTATTAGAAGAGAAATAGTAAATTATTATAATAGAAATATATTCTTACTGATGGCATTTTTACTTCTGCTGAGAAGTGCAGGATCCCTGTTCCCAGTAGCAGAGTAATTACACGGACTATCTCCAACAGTGTTAGCTCAGAAGAGGATAAGATTGGGAAAATATGAATGCTGCAATGTTACTGAAGCTTACTGCATTTAAATATATAACAATGCACTTTAAAGGCAGTTTATGATATAGATTGAAGGGAAAAAGTGTCATGGTGTGGAACTGCAGTAATCTTTGGTTATCTTCCCCAAATTAATGAAATGTGTATGACCTGAAATCTTCCTCATTAGGAGAGCTTCTTGTCCTTTATGATGATCGCATCCCCATTCACCTGTTTAGCCTAAAAATAAGTTTTGCACCTTTAAGACTCGTTCCAAGAGCAAAAGAAGGGAGAGAAGCGCAGAGTTTGCTACCAGAAACTGCATCCTTCTCCTGGGCTGTGCTGTCTGCCACATGGACAGATGGCAGGACAGAACTCTCTTGCTTTTAGATAGTTTTTAGCTAGCTAAGGCAGAGAACTTCCCTTGACTGTGGTTTTTCTTTTTCTTAGAATTGTTCAAACCTTCTCCAGACTAAAAACCCAGAAGAGCACCAGGAGCTCACACCTCTGGCCACCACGGCCTGGCCTGGGCCGTGGCATTTCCAGTGCCGGAGGGACTGACAGGAGACTGAGAGAGCCAAGCTACAGCCCACAAAGGGACTTTCTGAGTTTGTCACCTCTTCTGAGTGATAAGAAGTTTAATTGTTTAATATTGTTCATTTTTTGTGCTAGTGAATATTTTGCCTCTTAAATAAACAATTTTTTCCACTTTTCTTCAAAGAAATCTTTTCCCAAACCAGTTGGGGGATGGGCAGCTTGAATTTGTTTTCTAAAAGAACCCCTTTGAAAATTTTCTCCCAAATTTACTCTAAACCAAAACACTTTTATTTGTTAATTGTACTACAGAAATCAGACAAGACCACACTATTACTTCATTTAGATCTTCTGAAAGAAATGAATGTAAGAGGCGCCAAGGAGTGCTAAAAATGTGGGGAAACAATTGAGTGCTGAGTTCCAAGGATGTAAGATCATAAAACATACTGTTTGCATTTTTTTTTTCTGAGGATAGCATTAAAGAATAATTTAGCTATGCATGGATTATGGGAAAAATTTTTGACATTTTATTTGAAAATATTTTCATCCTTGCCAATCAAGGTTAGACTTGCATTTAGACATTACATAAAAGGAAGTGCTATGATAAAAGTGGTACAAAAGTTGTTTTAAAAAGAAATCTGTTAAACAAACCAACTTGTTTGACACATTGTCAGCATGAAAAATTGTGAGATGAAAGTTACATTTAGGCACATGCTGAGTAATCTTACCAACTATTTTACTGCAGTTATCTTAGTCCAATTTTCTAAAGGATGAGAAAAACCTGACTGATTAAAAGAGTGGTCTTATGAAGAGTTTCTTTCAGGCAGAGGTCTTTAGTATTCTATTCATTGACTGATTTTAGATGAGTTGAGTGTGAAAGGACAGTCATGTTTAGTTAGGTTTGGGACAAGAAGGGAGCTGATATCTGACCTTTGGCCCTGTGTCATGAACCTCTTGGGAGAATGAACATTTGCACTGCTGAGCACAGTGACAACATGAAGGCCTCTTCAATAGCCATATGTGAATGAAAAATCAATTTCCATCCAATCCAATTTCAATTCCAGTTCTAAAACCTGATGAGGGTCTTGGAAAAGCCTTTCCTGCAGTGCAGAATAAAAACTGAATACTTTATACAGCGGAAGACAGACTCATGTAAGGTCAGAACTGACCAAATGGGTTGGAGTTCTTCCACAGTTTAGCTTCCACTGAGACTTGGAGATTCACTGGAGTGAACAAGTACTCAGGTCCAGCTAGCAGAAGCTGCAATATAACTCATTGTTCTCATATTTCATATGATGAGTTTCCTTTCAGAAATTTCAGAAGCATTGTGAAGCTTTTTGGTGAAAGGAGATAAAACACCTGGGGTTTCTTTGCAGAGGTTAGAAAAGAACTAGTTTCTTTTCTCTTTTAAGTCTTAATTGTCACTTCTACCACTGTGTGAAATTGTGTCTAACTGACTGAAAATGCATATAACACATTCAAGTCTGTAAGTAATGAACCAGATTTACTCTATTATGTGAATGAATGCAATTTAAGGTGCTTGTCAGCCATTCTGTTATCATTAATAACCATATGAAGATAATTTGGAATTACTTTCTATTCAGAATTTTCTATTACATTGTACAGGAAATATTAATTTAATGTTTATGCATTAAGAAATGACGAGTTTAAAAAAAGGTAGTATTCCTCAAGATGCATTCCATCTAGGAAATATTACCTTGCATATTTTTCAAACACATATTTCCATGGGCAATTTAAACATATTCTTTCTCTAAACAGTATATTTCAGTGAAAATACTTATTTTTCTTGACAGAAAAAAAAGCCCAAACTTGTTTTAACTACCCCTCATTAACTTACAATCAACAAGATTCATATATGCCCACTGAGAACACCTATGACAGAGAAAAACAAACTGAAACCATAAAAGAGGGTAAGGGTAGGAAATTAGATGATAATATTATGTTGATGACGATGGGAAGAAAGGGAATTAGATGCTTTGAAAAAATGCATGAAAGCATGTTACCTTAGTTCTGGTGTCTGTCCCAGGAAAAATGCCAGTAATATTATTAAGCTTCTAAAATAATATCCATACTACTTAAAGAATAATGCCAAGATGGAATTTGAGATTATTTTTGCTGTAGAGTTCTACTTGAAGACATACAAAGACGACTTTCAAAAAAATAATCACATAATTAGATAATAACCTGTATTTATGACACAGTCTATGATAAAATAAGATTGTGAAGACTTTGATCCTGCATGAAAGTTATACTTGTCAATACATAACATTGCAGAAAAGCATTATTTTTCCTTGTCCACTGAATTTTTATCTACTACATTGATAGACTATAAGTATGTCTTCTTTAATTAAAAAACTTATGAAAAAATGGACTTGTAATCTGTGATCCACCTGCTAGATCATCTGCAATCTGATCTGTCATTAATAAATTTCTGCTTAGCTGCTGTCAGTACCACTCTCAAAATTAATTTCTAGAAGGTTCCTCTACCTAGCTGAAGATTAACCTGTAATTGCTCTGGATGATCAATGCCACCTACCACCAGTAAGTAACAAAATCAACCTTAGATTATAACAAGTAGGTTTTTTTTTCCCACACAAAAGAGAAAATAACTTGATTATTGTAAGGGAGACAGGGATTTGGTCAGAAGGTGGAGGAAGGGATGAAAGTTAAATCTTTTGGGTTCTGATTGTTCTCTTTTTCATTTTTTTTTACAAATTTTTTTTAATGAATGAGAGAAGGAAACAGCATTGTCACTGTCGTGCTTAAAATACTCTACTGCCTTTAGCTTTGAGTTAAATGCCCCCTATTCAGAGCATATGAGGAAATTTAGGACCCTAAAAATGGTTAGCTGGCAGCAAGAAAACATAGATCATAGTCTTTCTCCACTGATGTCAAAAAGTAGAAGTAGTTCAGGAGAAAATGAGAGTTGGGCTCCCTGAGATACAGAGAGCTAGTGTTTGCACTAGAGGGAGGTACCAGGGCCCCAGCTTTTCCCAGTGCTGGATGATGAAATTGGGTTCACTTTTCCTGCACAAGTGGTGGTGGAGTCCAGGGGCACTGTGGTCTGCTCCCCTCCTGAAATGAGCTCATGTCAGGAAAGGAGAGGCTCTGGCTTCCCATTCCAGTGCCGTATCAGGGGAACAGCAGCAGCCCCTTGTCACTGGCGAATGTGCCAGGCTCTGGTTTGGGCCAGGACCAGCCTCTGATGGAGCCTGCTCAGGGTTTCTGTGAGGTGAGAGTGTGTCCCTGTCAGGCTGACCAGGGGGAATATGAAGGAAGATGCATCCAGGCTTTTTCTGCTGATTTAGACTGTTGGCTTCTTATGCTGTCAGAGCCTGTGTAAGTGTAGGTATGTCTAAAATCTCCACCTGAACTTTTAAGTGTACAGAGGCTCTACTGACCAGGGTGAAGCAGCAGTTGCAAGGGTGTTAGAAAAGCTTAATCTTTGTGCCTGAATACCCACTGCAGCATTTAGCCCTAAATACCTCTTTTCTCAGGAACTCTCTTCGTTCAGCAGCAGAGTTTTCTGCTTTGGTATCCCTTCTGATCCTGGTGATAATGTTCCACATAGAAAGTTGAAGAAGGATTATAATTTCTTTTTCAGGTATGCAGTGAACATTCCAGATTCATCATTTTTGTACACTTATACTGCTGGAAAAAAGGATCACTAGCTAGAAAACCAGCCAAAACTACTACATCTGCAAATACTTTGGTGTTCAGGAAGCAAATTTACCTAATTGTTAGGTCCCTATTGGTTTAAGTCAGCCAAATAATCAGAAATTAATAAACAGCTAACTCATTCCTAGCAGAGGCTAAATATGGATCTAAACAAGGAAACCTAAACTGAAAGGTTGTCATGGTGATATACAGGAGACTAAGCAAGCAGTGCAAAACTCCTCCTCCTAGGAGACCTGAGAGACTAGCTCAAATTTTTATCTGCCATGCTTAATTTATCATTTCACTGAAACACTTGTCAACATGCAAAATGTGTAGAGGGCTTGTATCTGGTACCTTTTGTCTTTCGAGGGCACAACAGATTTTGCTTCCAGATCTATTTCAGATTCAGCCTTACTTAAAGCGGAAAAAAATATTTTTGCGAGTTTTTCTGCAATTTTTTTGTCCTTTTACTATTTATAAGGGCAATTAAATATTGAGATTACTTCCTCTTAAGCATGTTATCATGAGGCCACATACTTTAGTATGTCTGACTTACTGAGTTCTCTAAGAAAGGGAGCAGGGAAAGTAGATTCTTGCAAAATTCATGCATGCACAAAGTTAAATTAGAGATCTGGTTGTCACAAAACAGAAAAGACTTCCATGTTTTCAGTCTGGGAGCTACTGCTTGTATGGAAGAGAAAATAAGGACTAAGCATCAGCATGTCACTTAATAGGTTTCAGTTAAATAAGTATTGGTTTTAAAATAATTTGAGCTTTAAAATTTTTTATTTTCAGTATCCATCAAGTAATTTGATTATTTAGAGCAAGCTGTTGGATTTCAGTGTTTTTTGGGTTAAGCTCCTGCTCTGGGTTCAAATGTCTCTGAACCACAGTATATGACTACTAGCTGGTATATTGTTGAGGTTCAACTACTTAATAAGTTAATTTCTCATCTCAGAAAACTCAAGAAAATATGACAAATGCCAGGCTAAGGAGAACATCTGATAATTCACATATGCATCTTTTTCAGAAGTAATGACAAGAGTTTAGAAAAATGGCTACAAATGAAGTTCTATTCAAGTAATTGGAGGCACCCAACAATATGTTTAAATAAATTGGTCACACTCTCTTTATTTATGGCTTCTTTCTAAGCTTGGACAGACTTTGCATGCTACAAAACTAAATTTAGGGAAGATATCACTGCTTTGATATAAACTGAGATGCTACAAGTACTTCAGCACCACAGTAGGATTCTGATTTGCTCACTTTTACAATCAATCTAAAAAAAGCACAGGAATGTCAGCAAAATGCAGACACTGCTCCTGCTTATTCTTTGCTTTCTGAAGTCAACAGGAAGCTTCATGAGAGTAGGGAGTGTCAATCCCAGGGATGTGGAGCCCCTCTGGGAGGTAAAGTGGACAAAATGGGTCTGGGAGCTTTGATTTGCAGGAGATTTTCCATCTCCCTGTAATTATCTCGGTGGGAGATCCCATTAGGCAGGCTGGGATCATGGGATGTGAGTGGTGAGGAGAAACAGGGAGGTTCTTAGAAGTTTCTGTCATGATGTTTCACTTCAGAAATGCTGGTGTAAAACAAAAGTGTTGGAAGGAAAATGTCCATGTCAGGCTATGCAGGAACGCCCCTGGCTTAGGGTTTAGGTGGCATTTCTGAGAGATGTAGAAGGTTTTTTATTTTTTTGGTTTTCCTAAAATTTGATTTCTTTTTCTTACAGAAAAGTATTATAGTTGTATTACCTGTGGTTTCCTACTATTCTTTCTCTATTGAGCCTTCATAAATTTTAAAGTGAATGAATTATTAAATACATCTTTTATAGAGATCTATTTAAAAGGTGTTACTGTATTTTTTTCCAATGACAGCCATAATTAACAACATCCTTTCTCTTTTATTTTGCAAGTCGTACAAATTCCTTGGGAAAAATAACCATTGTATATTAATTCCTGGAAGCTAAAATTCATGCCTGCATCAGAGGGAATCTCTACAGACTGACCACCCCTACACTTTACCCTTTCAAGGAGAAAAGCTGCATATTTACCCCTTTTGTGTAGAAGAATACTGGCATGGCGGCGTCCGTTCCCATTCTCGACGTAGCAGGAATAATTTCCTAGGTCTGCCTCTTCAACTGAGTCAAGAATCAATGAGATGGAAACCTCCTGCTCCCCGAGATGTTCCTTGAGAACCCTGAGGAAAAAACAACCATTGCTGCTGTTCTGCTTGTACCACAGTGAAGCTTTAGATAATCATGACATAACAATGCTACTTACAACTCACAACTCTCTGGCTTCAAATTTGGCTATGGTTTGATGCAATCTTAATTTAATTATATCATGCCCTTTTCTTCCTCACTTCTAATGAGGAGGTTTGGCTTTGTAAATGTTAATGAGAGCTGCAGTTCATTGTCTTTTTAAAGAGGAATGATATGCACATGGATAATATATTATTGCACACTTTGATGGAGACTCTGATCCATGAAGTCTTGGAATGGTAGAAGAGAGAAAACTGAAAACAGTTATTCTGGGGTTTTAGACTCACACCAGGAGTCTGGGCCAAACACAATATTTGTCCTTTTACTGAGGCTCTTCAACATGCCACTCAGGAACAATGTGTTCATGCCATGGTAGGAGAGATAATTTCTGGAATGCATTATAAAATTTGATAATGTTTTATCAAACAGTAGGAAGAACTGGTACACCAGGGGCCGCTAGCTCATAGAGATTATAAATAAAAGGCTTTCTCCACCTGTCTTCCCATTACTTACTTTCTCTCTTAACAAGACCATCAGTGGTTTCAGGAACTCAGGAAAGCAAATGACAAATGATTGCAGGCCTGACAAATGAAATGGAAATGACCTTTTCTGCTCCTCCCCCCACAAAACAAGAGAGTTGTAACAGGTTTATTGTCACTTTTTTTGTCAGTCATCAGCTAGCTAAGTCATTGGATGAAGGACTTGGGAAAATTTTAAATACAAAATATAGCTGATCTTATTGTCACATGCCATTTAGTGTATTGATCTTGACTTTTGTAGAAAAAACTTGAAGTACACTGGGGTGAAACACACTTCCTTCTTGCCTATGTCTGGGGATGGTGACCTTGAAAGTCACTGAGGTCTACTTGATTGTGCTAATTGTGATTATATTGTGCATAATTTCTTTATCTTGGCTTCTAGTCCTCTATGTCTCATTTTCATTACAATTATTATTAATATATGTTTACCATTATAAATGATATTATTGCTGCTATTATAATATCTTATTTTGTCTCAATTATTAAATTGTTTTTACCTCAACACACAAGTTCTCTTCGGGTACTTCTGCCCACCTGAGGGGGGTAACAGGGGAGTGAGTCAGTGGCTGTGAGGAACTTACTTGCTGGCTGAGGTTAAACCATGACATGCACACTAAGATTTGCCTAAATTTCTGAGTTTTAATTTCTGTGATACATAGAAACAGTGATATTCACACATACAGAGTTATAAATGAAAAAGGAATCTCTTCAGATCCAAGCAGATATTTCATATTGGATAGGGTTTAGTACGCTATGTCAAGCATGTAATTCTCAATACGAATCCACATTTGTCCTTAATTTCTAAATGAGGCAGCACTTTTAGGAGCAGTAGAAGTATATGGCATGAATTGCCAGATCCTCTCCAAAATGAGTATTTCAGCACATATAAGCAGCCCACATAACAGGATGCTTGGCTCTCACAAGGCAGATAACATCCCAGGAAACTCAGGGGTTTTTTTTTCATGAAAAAATCAAAACATTCTAAAAGGGAAGTCAAACTTCACCACTTATTTAAGGTTTAATGTTTGAAAATACTTTTTAAGCTGATTTTCTGAAGATATTAATTTTTCTTTATTTCATCTTACTAAGTGTCCTCGTGATTGTTTTAGTAGATTGCCACATTTTGAAAAGTCACTAGGTAAATTCCAGCTGGTCAACATTACAGCTCTTTTTGGGTAGTTATTTTGTTTTTGCAAGTCTGTAACAGCAGATTTGGCTGAGGAGGGCATTTTTCTGTTCTCTACTGGTGGCGTCAAAAAGCAAATGGATGATGTTGCAGAAAAAAAAATCAGACCCAATATGGTCTTGGTTAGTCTGTGATAAAAAGTATAACATTAACTATTAAAAAAAATATAGAGAAAAAGAGAAAAAACGATTTTCTTTTACCTAATGTCACTTTCCCAGACTCGATTATCATCCAAATCTTCAATAAACTTCTCCCCTTTCATCCAGTAGATTAAAGGACTGGCGTCTCCACTGTATCCAAAGAAAGCTCTGCAGGTTAGATTAGCAGAACCTCCTGTTGCAAAAAATGTAAGAAAATATGTTTATTTCAAAATTTAAAATCAGTTGCTTTTTAAAAAACAAAATATTCAGAGGGCTTCTCAATTTCCAGCTGTTGTTGAAAGTTTCCAAGAGTATCTGCTTGTCTTGACACAATACATTTTCTGAAAATAAATGCAATAAAAATGAAATTAAATTATAGGTAAAAACAGGATTAATTTTTTTCAATACATTTTCTGTTTGGTAAGGATATCAGAGATTATGTCTTTTCAAAAGTAGCTAACTTAATTTTTTTTTTCTCTGAAAAAGATAAAAGTTAGGTAAAATAGACGTGCAATTACATCTGTTAGTTCAGGCTTGCAATGCTTTCTGCAAAGAGACTGGTATATTCCTGTAGAGTTCCATTTCCAAGGGATATTTGGTAGAAAGATGTGTGCTCATTGCTATACTTTAGCAGGAAAGTTTGAAAAAAGCTCCTGTGAACTAATTCTGAACATTACAAGCCATTAAAATGGGAAGAACCATTAGGAGAACATGCAGCAGGGAGCAGAAATTTCATATATATGCACAGCATTACTTATTTAATCATTATAATGAGGATTAAAAAAACTAATATGCCTTCACTTTGTTTATTTTCATACAGAACCTTACACTGTGTTTGTACCACTTGGTTTTGGGCTTTACCTTGAGCACATGCAAGTGTGGAAATGGCAACTTGAACACTTTTCATGCGTTGGCAAGACTGGATAAAGCAAGAGGACAGATACAGCTGAAGATCTCCCACTGGCTGCTGTAAAGACATTTGTCTCAACATGCACCAACTCTTCTAAACTGCCACGTGCATTCCTTTAGGGGATAATTACACAGTAACTTAAGGAAGTGTGGGGATTTAAGAAAAGGTCTTTTCCCCTCATGAAGAGAGTATTTCCACGGAGCTTATATAACTGCTAAAACCAAATTAACATTTTATTGACACTTTCAATTTTTAATTTTTGGACTTTAAAGCTGGCAGACCACAGCTCCTGGACAAAAAATAAGAGAAAAGGGTTTTTAGCACTAATACATCTGTACCAAGATGCCATAAGCCCATCTGGGTTCAATTAATTTCCTCAAAAATACACTGTTTTGGGTCAGGACCTGGTCCTTCTCAAACATACAACATTCATATTTGAATTTCATGTTTACTTTTTAGCATGAAAACAAATGCAGGATTCTGTGTAACAAGAAGACAAGTAATTATTACATAAATGTCTTATAAATGACTAATAAATAAACATTTCTAAGACAATAAATGTCTTATAAATGACTGGCTTGAACTCTCACATCCATGCCAGGAAAGGTACAGAATCAAATGTTTTTGTTCCAAATGTGCAACATCAAGGGAAATACCATTTCTGCTACTTTCACAATGTCTTTTGGAATTTTAGGATCTCATTTTCTTTTAGTCATTTCAGGAAGGTTTGGTTGCTGCCGTGCCTTTTGCAAGCAATGCTTGCTAAAGAGACAGGAGTATTCCAGTACTTGAAACTAGGATGGAGAGAAGGGTCTCCTTCATAATCAAAAAGTATGAAATGGAATCTCTGAATAATGAGAAATTTAAATAATCTCACTTATTCTAGAGCAAAGCTGCCAAATATAAGATGCATCTCTTCAGAGAGAAGGCAAAACCTCTCTTTCTAAAGACAAGCATAGCTGCTGTTTTCAAACCCCAGGGAGCCATGGTCAGGACACCTCCCTGGAAACTCAATTTCTCAATCTCTTCATGGCTTAAGAAGTGCAATTTGGAACCACTGGGAGAAAGATTTTTGCAATCTTGAAGCCATTTGAAGGGAATGAGATGAGCAAGGGGACATATTGTGGGTCAAGTGCATGAAAATCTGTAGTGGAACATGATCAATTTCTTGGTTCCTTGCCATGCAAACCTGGTTTCTTATAATGGTTGCATTGCAGATATCTACCAAGTAGAGGGTGGGGGCAGGTGGGATTGTTTGGTTTTGGTTTTGGTTTTGGAGTTTGGTTTTGTTTTGGTTTTGCATCATAATTATGATGCTTGAACTTGTGAAAATGAAAATATAAAACCTTAAAGGATTATGAAAGTCTCGGCCACAGTGGAATCCGTGCAGTCTTGAAATGGGAGACGGTACCTGAACACGTAAAGCCAAAGCCGGTTTCTGTGATAATTGGACAACCCCTATGGCATTATCCACCAGACTCAGAGTGCTACCTAATGCATCACTGCCACTTCTTGGGCTTTTTCCAAGGCTTTCCTACCAAGCCAAGGCTTGGTTGAAACTTTATAGCTTTTAAGAGCTGGCAAGAACACGCTTAGAGAGACTGTAACTTCTGGCCAATTTATCCACGATTCACAGAGATTAGACACCACAGGTGCTGAACATCAAATCTCTCCAGGCTCTTGCAGCTAACAGGTACCCCTGAGAGATGATTTTTGCTCTGGCTGGGCTTCCGAGCCTTTTATAGATGAATGTTATGAGCACAGATTTGTTTTTTAAAAATAAACATCTTCTGATAAGGGCAAAACTTAACAAAACCAGAGAGTTTTTAAGATTAAGGTTGTTTTCTTTATTAAATTCTTGAAGACATTTTCCCCCTAAATAAAACATGCAAACATATCTTTAAGTGTAGAATCTGAAGTCTCCATTCAATGTGAAACAGTTGCAAGTGAGAAATAAATTAGGAAGGATGTAATGCCACTTAGTAGTACTGTGTTGATTGCAGTTACTCAGGGAAGGCCATTAGCATGCTGGGGCTTCAGCTATAAATTACGTGTTCTGTCTATCTTGACCAATCTTCACAATAAGCCAGTGGGATGTTCATTAGCTGGCCATCAAGGAAGATTCAGTGACCAGCTAATGACCAACTGTGACCATTAATAAGGGGCTCTGTTGCTCCAGGACTCACAGCTCTGTGCAGAGGGCATGGGGCTCCCTTGGAGAAGCAAAGAGGCTTCCAGCTGCAGGCACATGTAAACAAAACCTGACTGCAGGGCCATGCTAGGAATGGACACAGTATTTGGGGAGCACATCTTGGCCTCTACTCCAGAGCTGCCATCATGAGAGTGAGCACTGTAGGAGGGGCTGGTGCTGTAGGAGGGGCTGTGTTTTTCCCTGGAAGTTCCCCTTTGAACTGAGCAGACACAATCTCTATTGTGGCACCAAGCAGCTGTTCTGTGTGGACAATCTGCTTTTAAAAGTATGTAGATTTGTAGAAAACATGGAACATATAATAAATACAAAAGCTGCTTTGCTTCATCTTTAAGCTAAGGTATAAACAACCTGTCAATCAATTAATAGAAATCCCTCACAGTTAACCTTAGGCAACTGTTTCTCTCCATGTCTTTTCTGTACTGAGGAAAACTAGAGGACAGATCTGAAAGCCATACAAGTTTCATGAAAGGATATATAATGCTTTCTATGCCATTAGTTTAAACTTTTCTGTAAATGCTGGATTACTACAGTTTTACAGCCTGTTTTTGAAGGATTTTAACTTCACGTTTTAAATTTACTAAATGTTTTCAATTAAATTACTAGGGAAATTAATCTATTTCTGTCCCCTTTGCTGTAGGATGTAAATTCAAGTTACATCCTGAGTTAACTGCTTTGTTTTGGTTTGGTTTTGGTGTTTTTTTGTTTTGCTTCATATTTTTTCAATGGACCCTGGAAAAATCCAAAGGCATCAGAATAGAATTATTAAGTGAAACTTACAGTACTGCTAATTTTATTGGCATCCCCTCAAAACAACAGACAGAAAAATCAAAACAACTTAAAACATAAAGAGAAAAATAACATTTTGACTTCTCAGTATAATTATAAATTTTTAAACTGTGAAATAATGCACCAAAGACATGCAAGAGGACACATAAGAAGTAAATTCAACTGCATTTTTCTCCATCACCTTTTTGTTTTCTGATGAATATGCTCTTAGAGTATTGAGTTTATTTTTGTAAAAATTGGAATGTATAGCACTACATGCTCCTGCTGCTCCCTGTGATAAAGTCACACAGCTCAAGTCAGCTGGGCTCTAATTTAATTAGTAAAAAAAGCTCTTTGCCATCCAAACTCAGACCTGTTTTTGTGGCACAGTACTCTTCCAAGTAGAGCAGAATGCAAGACGGGACCACAACAAGACATTCTCCCTTGAAACCAGCAAATATCTCTAGCAGAACAATACAGATTTTGTGTTCATTTTCACGAATTATCAACACTTGGGGCTCTTTGCAAAGTATTGCTGGGGGAGCCTGTGCCCAGCAGAGGGCACTGTCCAACTTCCAAACATTATGAAAAAAAAAAAAAAAAAAGGAAATTCCGAGTGAATAACTTCTCATTAAAAATATCCGCCTGCTAAGAACGTGCTAGCTGTAATTAGAAAATAGTGAATGTTTTGTGATTGCTGAAATGCCATCTTGTGTGGTCAGCTGAGATTCCACTCACACTGCTGCTCCCGCAAGTTACCATACAGCAGGACAGCACCTTCCTCTCCTTTGATTTGACAGATTCCTCAGTGAAGGGCAACCATTTTTTGTTGGCAGCAACTGTAATAATAAAAAATGCTCTGCAACCTCTTTTTAGAAGATTTCTCAAAAACATATTATAGAAGTGTTTGAGAGCCATGTTCAACATCTAGTAATATTGAGGGACAAAAGACTGAAAATGTTAAGTGCAGTGAAATGTGGGACTTTCTTTTACTGTACAATGTAAACCATTTGTACAACTTATGTACAGGAAATACCTGGGCAATACCTACACACTTACAAGCATGCCATTTTTTTGTAATGTTATCTTCTCAAAATGAAATTGTAAAAGGTCAAGACAGATGCAATCAAAATCTTGTGCACAGGAATTAAATACTATTATTTCCATTCACATTTGAGGAAAAAATACTGCCAAATTATCAGTCTTTCAAGAGTAGGGCTGTGAAAGCTGGTACCTTCCCAGGTGTGACAGATCAGCAGTGACAGAAACAAGTCAATGACCCACTTGTTTTGCCAATGTCATCTGACAAGGCCAGCGGGCAGGGAAGTAGAAGCTGCTCTCATTTTTAGAGAAGTCTTGTGTCCTAAAACAATTCAACAGTATTTGAAAGCCTTCATGCAGGTGTGATTAAGAAGAAAAAAAAAAGGAGGTACCGTATAGTTTTCAGCTGTGTGACTTGATCAAATGATCGTCTACCCTTGATCTGTAAGGATCCTCTTAGAAGAGGGTGAACTGCAGAGATTCTTTTGGGTTCCTTCCCTGCATGCACAAAGCACCACCTACTGCTATCTGCCCCCCAGTTTCCATACACATTCTTGCATCTTGATATCTTGTACTCCCTTAATATAATGTAATTGTCCTGCTGCATGTTTCCCATAGCGAGCTAGGAAAAATTAAACAACCAACCAAAACAAAACCAAGCAAAACCAAGCAAAACCATATTATTTTCTGAAACATAACTGTAACCTGGGAATTGCAATATTCTAATCTCATCAATGAGTAGTAGTTTCTTCATGTTTTTGGCAAGTCATCAGGTCTTGCCTCCATACAGTTGTGAAGATACAATGTACAAATGCTGTCTATTTTGAATTCAGTGTATGTAAGTTTGAGAGGGTTCGACATAATCATTCACTAAGTGTTATCATGCAAGCATCATACAAAGTGCTGAATGTGATTACACAGCTATATTTCTTCATTAATAGTCCTTTCCATATTTTGCTGTGCTGTAGAGTGGAGTTTTGATTGCATTGGAATCTAAATCACATTTTGAATATGTCCTTCAGGCCACAATGGTGTGAACTTATAGTACACACTACATTCCTCCACAATAAAAAAAATATCAGGATAAGGTGCTTAACAAGATCAGAGATTGTGGGTTTTTTTTTCTTTTACAGTATTTTAAATATCACTTTAGGGAAGAGGTTAAACAAATCCCTTTTTTCAATTTCTGCGTTTTTTTTTTTGTTTTGTTTTTTTTTTTTTTTTTAATTGGAAAGAAAAAAACCCCAAAAACCTAATTCCTGTTCATTAGGTTTTTCTGTGTTGTTTTTTTTCACCAAGCAGATAGTCCTGGTTCACCATAGAGCTGAAGTCATTCTCCTGTTCACAGTTACCCATTACCACATGAAAAGCCCTTTGCCTTCCAGGGCTTCCATCTGCTGCATTCCAACTCAGCAGCAGGACCCCTGAAGGAGGGGTCTGTATATTCCTGTCTGTATGTTCCTGCTGATCAGCCCTGAGATACTGGAGCCTGCAACACTTTATAGGGTGCTGAACTCAAACATATACAGTGAGACATAAGATTGACCTATGCATATAAAAATTTTGTAGTGTGTTTCTTCATAGCTAGTGAAGGAAAAGAAACCCAAAACCTTTCTGCTTTGAATGGGCTCTTTAGCAGCTGGATGGTCAGAGACAGTCAGTGAAGACAGCAACCACCAGAGCAGACTGCAGAAAAGGAAGTGATGTATGTGATTTGGGGCTCAAAATGTCCAGAACATCTCTCAGGTGTGTGGATTGTCAAACTTGCCCTCGTTTCACAAGAGGTAACAAAACCCCTGAACCAATAATCTTGATTTTCCTAACAGCAGGCCTCTCCTCGTGATAGATGGTAATGTCAGGTTGATAAATTAGCTGTTCAGCAAGTATTTTTCACTCCTTCTTCTTCAGAAGTAGAGGCTGGAGTGGAAGACAACTATCAAAAGCACAACACAAGTATTGCTAAAGAAAAGGAAAGCCACTGCAATTGTTTTACAAGCTTGACTTAACTCTTACTCTAGAAATTCATCTTTTTAAATTTTTTTTTGAAAATGCATTTATAGACACTTTTTTACTGTGCCCTCTCTCTGAGATCTAAAGATAATTTGTTTTTTAAAAGCTTAGCTGTTTTTAGATATAAGTCATAAGAAAATATCCTAGGTAACAAAATATCTCTAATTGAAAAAAAAGAAAAGAGAAAGTGGTAGCTCTAAATGTCAAACTTCACGTTTGTTACCACTTACAGACTTGTGTCTTGGGAGTTTTAAATCTGTTCATACCATGCACAGCTTAATATTGTTCAGTGTTTTGTTTCTGGATTCTCTTTAAACCACACTGCCTTTGATTATGGTGTCGTGGTATTTTCATTTGAATGATGTTACATGGTAAAAAAAACCACAACCTTTGTGCTGACAGCCCAAAGTTCCCGTTGCACAAAGGAGTCCAAAAGGGCTCCCATAAGGGACCTTGTGGTTCCTTCCTGTGCCTGGAGAGAGTCCCCAAGTCCCACTCCTGGGGCTACCACTGCCCCTCAGCAGTGACTGACCTCCAGAAAGGCCTTGTGTCTTTGGCTTTGTGAAGTCCTGCTCTGAGTCATATTTTTAAGCAAGAGAGGTTTCTTGCTTAAGGCCTTCATGGTTTGGAGAGTTAAAAAAAAAGAAAAAAAAAAGAAAAAAAAAAAGAAAAACAAAGAAGAATTTCAATGTATGTCCCTCTGGTAAAGAATATTTACAGGCAAGAAATGCAATAGGACCTATAAGCTCCTGCCGTTCCTGTGGGAGATCAGAGAGCAGCGAAATATTGCGATGTTACGTGCAGACGGAGCCCCTCCCCTTCTACCGTTAAGCCGTTAACCCTTACTATAAATTACCCTGTTCTACCGTTATTAAACGCCTTTTACCGTCGACCACATTGGTGTTGCGAGTGATTGGCCCGAGAGGGCAAAGAGTGTTTGCCACCGTGCTGTTCCTGACCCGGGACGCCACGCCTCAAGCGGAGGTAACAAGTTCCATAGGTGACTCTGGGCCTCAAGAAACTACAAAGCTAGAATAAGTTCTCTGCTAGTTAGGAAAGACAATTTCAAGCCATTGGAGCTCTCACTACATATTTCTCCATCCCAAACAGAATCCTGAGGTAAAGCAGCAGCAGGCTCAGAGGGACTTGAGTGGCTCTCTTGGTCAGAACACAGCTGTTGCTGGACTTGTTTTGCTGAGGAACTACTTGAATAACACACAACAGCACAGCTTCCTTTCTGTTTTATTTTGCTTGTGAAAACTGTGGATACAATTGCCTTTTTTTTTTTTTTTTAAACCTGAACAGTGTTGTTCCAGCCGATACCAGCATTCAAATGTCTTGCTGTGGAGGTTTTTTTGTAAATCCTGTTTTCCTCTTCTTTCTGAACAGACTATAGGGGGTTTGCTTAGGCCTCTGGTGGGTGCTAGTCCATGTCAAAAAACACTGCTCATAAATCATCACAAGCAGTACCTTCTCCCTGCCTCCCTCTCAGGTGCACTGCACAATATGTTCTGTACAAAGAATAGCAGATGATGTTCTGGATTCTAGATAGTGATAAATGACATACTTATTTTCCCAAACTTTGCAAGCAACTTAATGTCAGATCACACTTAAATGTAAATATCAACAATCTTAAGGATCAGCCTTATCAATTCAGGCTAAATACAAATTCAATTCTTGTGGCTCTTTCATCCTGTTGATGTCTTTGGACACAGAATTTAATGAACAGCATTAGAAAATATGCTTTACTGGAATGTCTTATAATAGCTGCTCTTTAACTGCTTTGTAGAGAGGAACTGCAGTGTTTGTATCATCATTAGGTAATTTGAGTGCATCATCAAATTCTCAACTTTGGAGTCATGCATATATACAAAATAATAAATTGTGTGTTTATTTTCCATTGGTCAGCCTGACTATTCTTTTCCTCTCTTTGCTCTTTATTCACAAGCAAGTTTACCACTGAGTAGGACTGAGTAGACTGCAGGGAATTATTTGGGTAAGGAGGTATTCTGAAAAAAATGATGTAGAGATGGGCTGCATATTGAAGATATAAAATAAAAATAAAATTAGAGCCTTTGAAAGTAGCATCCTGCACAGTGTCACCTACACCTGGGCTCTTATAAAGGGACTCCTGGGACTCCAACTTATGAGCAACAAGTAATTAAACACTCTATCTTCCTCTGGTGATCTTTCTCTTCAGCACACACTGTGAACATCACAAGTTCTAAGATTTTAATGAATTAATCTGTTCTGTCAGATCAGATCATGTGACAGAAATTGCCATTTGGAAAAGACCTAGACTAGTTTGGCAAACATTTGAATGGGGAAAACTACTGCTCCCATGAAGCAATGTGGCACAGCAGGATAAATATAATTGAAATAAACTACATCTATTATGTAAATCAAAATACTTCAATTTGGTTCTAAAATATGTGACAGCACTAGCCTGTTCAAATTTTCACCGGGAAAGCCATTAAGAACCTCTGAAAATTGGAGTCCTGATACAATGAACCTACTGATTACTAATAAAACAGATAAATAAAATCAGCACCAACTTTCAGTTTACTGCAGTAAAGCCTCTGATGGTAGAAAGGGATTTTATGTTTATTCATACTGGGTAGGTGTAATGCAATGGACAGAGACAATACGAATTCTTAGCATAACCTTAGAAACAATTTGCCATTTAATTAAATATCATATGGACTAGTATCTGTTCATATAATTTTAAAATCCTACCACATCAAATGTTTCTATTGCATAAAAATGGAAATGCATGCTGTTCCTAGGAGCACTAGGCTTTCTGCTTTTACAGAGTAGTCATTACATTATGTAGTCTTTCTATTTCTCTTACACGTGTTAAGAAATTAACCTTTAGTTAATAAGTGCTTTCCTAAGAAAACACTGAAACAAAATCCATTAGAACAAAACCCTCTGGTTCACAAAGATGCAAATGGAGAAACTCATTTGCTTCTCAGTGACAAATGTGCCATACTCTTGGACCATACACGTGCTGGAATAATCCACTGCTATTGATTGCCTTCCTTTCCACATGAAAGGCACCCAGGCAGTTTTTCTTCATACCTCAAGAAATTGCAGATTGATAGACAATGCTTGGTGAAGGCAGCTGCACAAATACCACAAATGGAATAAAAAAAATCCAGCTAGCACTGCATACATGCTATCTGAAGTTTAAGGAAAACTTAAAGAAGTTTATAAATGGGAGCAAGTTTGGATTCTTGATGCTGTACCCTGCTTTCTGACCTGGGGAGCAGAGGACCTGAGTTACAAGAATTCCCACAGGGGAAAATCTGTGTCTGGCCAAAGGGAGGATTCCTGCCACACATTCCTGAGCCATACAGCTCCACCCTCCATGTCCTCACTCTGTATGAAAGCTCCTCTTTGGCAGAGCCTGCCCACTGCTCCCAACCCCTGATCTCACTCTGGTTTTGATGTGAGTGAAGACCAGAGAACTTCATTCCCCTCTGCAAAGAGTAGGTATTCCTGTATCTCTCAGGACAGAGGGGGAGAGTTTCTTGCACTCCTAAGTAACTCCTGATCAAGGGTTGGCTTCACATTGGCTTTTCCTCTTTAACAGAAAATGACCTGGTCAGACTGGAGGTATTGTAGGAGGAAGCAGAGCCTCATGTCCCCATCTGTGTTTGAAGTAGGTGCAGTCATGGGCATCATAAATTGTGATTCTCCCAAAACAACTTCCTTCCCAAGAACAATTAGTCATTAAATTATTTTGGTTTGTTGAATATTTTTGTCAAGAGGAGATGCTTTCCAATACTGGAAAGTCTGAACAGAAGCAAGGCTGAAATGATTTATCTTCTTGCAGCAGCCATGTGGGCCCCATTTCTCCAGTCCATCTTCATTCTACTTTAGTTGTAATTTCCATGGTTGCACAGCACAGGGTCCTGCCAGGAAAACTTCTGAGAGGTTTAGGGCTCCTGTGTCTGAAGCCAAATACTTGAGGTCAGCAAGCAGGATATTAATCCTCTTTACTTACATAATTGTGAATTTCCTGAACAATCTGCACAACCCACCCTCCTTGTGCTGCATGCCCACCAATGCTGCAACTTCTTCTTGTTGTGGTTTTTTTTTTTTTATTTTGTTTTAGTTGGTTTTTTCTTTATTTTTTTTTGTTTGTTTTGTGTTTGGTTTTGTTGTTGATGTTCAGGGGATTTTTTTGTTTTGTTTTGTTTTTTGTCTGTTCTTTTGATTTTCTTTTTATATTTTTCAAGTGTTCTGAGAGGCTTTGGAGTTATGGCATTTCAAAAAGTGGAGGAAAATGAAGGAAAATTTCACCTTGTTCCATTCAATCTCTGGGAATACAGAACACTGTCTACAATGCTCTTTGTGCTTTTAACAGTTTCTGGAGGTCTCAAAGCAAGGGCTGAAAGCAGGGTTTGAGTGACAATAGAAATATCAAGTATGACAGCTGCTGGTTACAGGAACAGAGACAAATATTCATGATGCAATATTTATGATACAAAATGTCCAAGGCGAGAGGTGGCAGGCTGGTGTCTGTACCAGCACAGGTCTCTGCAGAGCTGGGTGTGCCACCACTCACCCTGTCCCCCCAGAGCTGAGGCTGCCACTCACCCCAAGCTGCATGGTGGCTTTTTAATGGGGACACCTGTCCACAGGGGACCAGAGTAACTTTGCAAAACCCATTTGCCCTTGTGACTCAGAGCTAGAAATTTAGTCCAAGTCTGGGGAAGAAGAAGAGGGTGTGTTAACCCTTGCACTAATTAGCCCATCACCAGCTCTAAAGAATATCATTGCAGCTACAGGCTTTGATTTTTATTGATGCAATTATTTGCAAATGCTGTTATAAACTCCTGGATAGTAAAACATTGATGGATTTTTAGGAAGTGCTTAGTACAGTGTTTGCTTTCAGTCTTTAGCCATCTAAATGACATCCATCCCTTTAAAAATGTGTCATAAATGGAGACATGAAAATTATTTATAAAACAGTCCAAAATGGATGGCATTAAGCATTAAGTATTGCATGATCACATATCCAGCAAGTTTCCTGTATAGTTATAGTGTGCACTCTCAATGGATTTTAAATCCATACTTAAAGGAAGTCATATGAATCATCTGAGGTGAGAATAGTGAGGCAAAAAAAAACCACTTTAAAACACTGTAATGGTAATTTAGGATCATTGATCTACAAACACAAGAAATGGGAATGAAAACAATTCTCCATACTGAATTAGAGCAAAGATCTACCACCCCAGCATCCTGCACCTGCACCATTGAATAGCATGAGAGGCAAATATCTAGGTATGAGCGTCACAGTCCCTGAAAGCAACCCAAGTTTTATGATGAAAATTTTGACAGACTTTAACTACAGCAATGCAAATAATAAAAAGCAAGGTCGTATATCTGTCCTTTGTAAACAGTTAGTCTGTCTGTTCTAACAGGATATACATATAAAATAGGACCAGAAATAAGCTTCATTAGCACTGGGATGCCAAAGGAAAAAGAAAAAAAAAAATAGGTCTTCTGATGGAAGTTCAGCAATGTGCTTTTTAAAGAAAGCATGCATTTATATGAGAATTTAAAAGATGTAAATTTATTGGTATAAGAAGAAGCTCAGTGATTTTATCCAGTTGAGTGGTTTGCATCCAGCTTGTTATCATTTATTTTCTCCATGTCTCAGTATAATCAAAGATAACTAAATCTCAAGTTTGGAGAGAACTGTTAAGGATTTTTTTTTTAATGCATTAGATTTTGGATAGCAAGTAGGCTAAATGATACTTTACATAAATTGTTGTCCTAGAACATTTTGTAGTGGGAGATGCTAAAGTTCAACTGATAAATAATGAGCTCATTTAAGAAGCATAAAAAAAAACCAGAGGAGAATAATAAAAGGCAGGGGGAAAAGAGGCAAAATTGTTCCTGTTCTAGGTCATCATTTAAAGATGAAATGAAGGTTTTTTTTTTCAAGACTGAGATGGCAGGCAGCAGTTCCTTTGTGTCAAAGGCAGGTAATAGGATGACAAAGGGTGTTTGGTCCTGTATCTTTTCTATTTCATTTCAGCCAGTCTCTGAAATGAATACCTGTCCTGGTGAGTGTGAGGACAAAGCTAATTCAATAGGAGCAGCAATAACTTTTCAATGTCCTGCTCATTTTTCCCCCCTTATACTGCAATAAGGAATTCTTCTAAAAGCCATTTCCATCTTCAGTGTTTAGGTCAGTATTGTGTGGAAGAAGTAGCTGAGAAGCAGAAAATGATTGCTTTTCAGGTTAGGACCTGACCTTTTCAGGGGTATGTACATGGAAAGCTGGATGGTGGGAAGAAGGAACCTCAGAGATGGGCTACTGGCATCTACCCAGTGACAATGCAATAGCCTAAAACCAGGTTCCAAAGAAGGCTGAGCTGAAAGAGGAGGATTTTGCTGTTCCTCCTCAAAACAAATGCCCTCAACACTCCTGTTGTCCTGCTCCCACAGCCAAGCTGTCTCATCCCAACCCTCCTCCCCATCCCAAAGGTGTCCTGCAACCTCCAGTACCTCCCTGCCTGGAGACAACTCCAGGCCTTGATCTCCAGCACCCAGGACAGGCAAGAGGCAGCCTGAGCCCTGCTAACATGTAAATTCACCTTTCACCTCTGTCTTCACACATAAAATGAGGGAGTCTGGAACCTGCCAGATCTCTAACATAAGAGATCATTAAATATTATGAAATTACTTTGAGGCGTGATCATAAAAGATAACAAAGTCAACAAAATAAGAGACTGCAGGAGACGTGTGGGAGAACTGGCTGAGAACAGCCACTTTCCTCCATCCTTGAGAAAGATTCTTCCGCTGTAACTTTAGGAACGGCATTACTAACAAGAACTAGCTAAGAGCAGCAGTTTGCCATTCTGAATAAAATGAATCATTCCTAATATGATTAGCACATGTTACATATTAGAATGAATATGAAATTTAAGTTTGAAAAGAGCATTTGTCGAAAAGGCAGAAGAAAAAGGTTGACATGACATTTTCTTCATAAATGAAGACTTACAACAAAAAAAATCCCTCAGCTTTCTATGTTCATTGTAGAGGTATTTCTATTAAAAAGCTATTAGTTACTCAAATGTCACTTTTATGAATAAAAACTTGTCTTGGTGCCATAGGAGATGTTGCAGATGAGCTCTTGTTCATGTAAAGAACTGAAAACTCATAGGTTTTCACTAAGAAAGAAAAAAATGCTGAGCTACTAGCTCACCCTTTCACTAAGTGAGATCATGACAAGCTCCAATAGATTATTTAAAATTACAAAGGCAAATTGTTAAATAAGTTAGGAATGAAATAATCTTTGATGTGATTTTTTTACAGTTTTATTTATCAATTGCTCATAAATGAATAATTCATAGAGTGGACACACTGGGTTTGACAGAATTAATTTTCTGTGGCTTAGACAGTGGTATGAAAAGCAGAGATTTCCAGGAGACAGGATTTCTGATAAAAAAGATTTGCCATTTTATTTTATTGATTTTTTTCCCCTGTCTGCTAGTTTATTTAATTTGAATAGATCAGCACCTTAGAGCTGTTAGACCAGGATAGTCACAAAAGCAAGGCTGGCCTGCTAAACAAGATTGTGGGATCTCTCCCAGGACTTGCAGAATTTGTATTCAAGTGATGCAGCAAGAAGTTTGGACCTTGACCACCTATTTTCCCAGAGTTTTAAAATTCTTTTAAGGAAAGTAAATTACTTGGGTCTAGGCATCCCAAGGTGTTCCTGCTAGCAAGCTTCATGTCAATGATCTTGGAAAATCTTATTTGTCTTTCTGCCTGGAATCACAGTCCTTGAAAGTTCAGTTTGAGCTTCTCAAAGCTGTAGCTTGTAGATTGCCTTCTTGTTGACCACCTCAAGACCCAGGATGCACCAAGACCACGGGCACAGTGGTCATGTTGGACAGGAAGGCATCTTCCAAAGTGACGTTTGTAGCCCACAGGAAATTCTGACTTCCAGTTCTATTGGTCAGGCAGGAAACATCCCTCACAACTATCAGTATTCCAGACCAGGGCTTTGTAATCTTGGTGATCTTTACTGATTTGCCACGAATCTAAGATGTCTGATTTACCAAAATGCTGGGAAGTCCATTTTTTTCTGTCTGAGACTATCTTTTCCCAAAAATTACTGACCTTGACATTTAGGTATAGTTTCAGCTCTACTACATGTGTTCTGTAGGACTTTGGGATACTTTCTGTCACTTTCTGTTACAATTTACCTGCCACCAAGGCTCGGAGAAATTTGTTGTCTAATCCTCTGCTTAGTTTAATTCAACTACAAGGGCAGCACGTCGATGAGATTCCACAACACAGACCCTCAGGATCAGCTGAATGAATAGGCCTGAGTATGTCCCACAGTAAACCAATACTCAGAAAATAATAGCAAAATCCTGAAAGCAATACAGCTGTAAAATGCTGTATTGGATCATCTGCACTGCTTCTGTACCAGAGCTTATTTATTCTGGACCCCATTGGTGCTACAAGTGTAGCATGCATTGCTTGCTGTAGGTCTATGAACACTGTTTCTTCTGTGCAAATTGGATTTAAATTGCAATGGAACCTCCTTCTGGTGGAGGCCAGTAAATGTCACTGTGATAACAAGCACTGCTAGTTACATTTGTGATTGCTCATTTTTTCCTTCACTATTTCTTCATCTGTTCCTCAAAGAGGTCATTTGTTTTTGGCAGGCTACTTGAAGAAGTGTGAAGAAAGGAGAATATTTATTAATGCATTTACATAAAGGGTGTCAAGTTAAATTCGGCATAATCTGTAGGGCAATATTACTTTCAACTTATTAGGAAAATTATAAATAAAATCAGAATGGCTAGGCACTGGAAAGGGCTCTAAACAAATTGGTAGTGAAACCTTAGCAAAGCACCCTTGTTATCACTCTTGTCTAGGCTACACTTCTGCAATGAGGAAACTGCTTAACACTCTGTAAGCTCTGAGATGACTCATATGCTTCAAATTAAGCATTTACATAACCGTTTATAGGCTGGGGGCATTGCATCATAACCTCCATGGGGGAAGAGAATAATCTCTCCCATGTTCATTACACACCAAAAATTTAATTCTTTTTCTAGAAGTCTTCCTGCTTCTAGTAGGAATATCTTTGCAGTTTAAGTAATAGTATCCTAGCTGTCTCTTAAATTTTTTTTTTTTCACTATTGACTTGCAGTAAACATAGTGCTTTTGGGATACTTTTGTACCAGAAAGGCAGAGGTAAAATGAAAAAAAATGCAAAGTAGTAAAGATGAAAATCGGGGAAAACATTTTGCAAGGTAATTCATTGTATTAGGGAAGGAAATATATGTGGAATAAAAATGGGTGCTGGTCATTACTCTGTCTTATATTGATATTACATGTCATTAACCTACAATTTAGATGAAAAATATGATATAGAAATAGGTATATGTTCTTACATGGATGTTCATGTGCTGCTTAATGCCTCAGGTATTATTTGAATACATCTTTTAAAATACAACCTGTAAGCATAATTCATCTTGTGGGTGGAATTGTAATAGTGATAAATTTGGACCCTAACACTATAATCTGATGGGGTTTTATTGGTTAGAGAGAATATTTGCTAGAAGATGATGATGTGAAGGACTGGAAACATTAATCTCAAAGTTAGGACAAACACTTGTCCTGTTCACCTCTATTTAAAATCATTCTGACTTCCATGCTGCAAAGCTGGTGTGTCTCCCATATTTTATTAATTCATAGAATCATAGGACATTTTTTATTGGAAGGGCCCTCCCAAAACCATCAAGTCCAACCTCCCTAAAATGCTGAAGCGGAGTCCTATTTTTTTTCCTGTTTTTCCTATTTCTGCAGTCCACTGGGAAAACTTGGGTGCCCAAATTATATAAAAATGTATATATTTATGTTTACACAATGATTAGTTTTACATCTTATATGGATAGCATTTTGTATTTCCACTGCCTTTATATAGACCACCTAAATTATTCTGCAGTGTTGTTAAATAGTACAACAAATTTTCTGATACAAATGGCTGGGACTGTATTTTCTGTTCAGTTGAACACAATTAATACATTTCTATGGTGACTAATATTGTGAGAAACCAACTGCAGAAGAACTATCTGGGCTGCCAGCAGAACTCCCATCCTGGTCTGGGATTTCATCCACTGTCCTCCCAGTACCACAGCATTTTGCACAGTAATGCTCCATCTGTTTGTGGCTGGCAAAATAACCCTCATGATTAGCACTGCCCAGCTCAGCAGCTGTAATAGTGTAATGAAATATAAAACCATTTAAAGCTCCTATTGCTGTGAGATAAATGCAGGAGTTCAATCCATGTAACTTGTTCTATGCTAAGGTGCATCACTTTGGAGTCTTTTACAACGGGTGAATACTAGAGAAATGGAATTTGGGTGTTTTTGGGGACAAAGAATAAGGGAGTTTAGTCAATAACTCCTCCATGGGTCTCTGAATAATTTTCACTGCTCACAACAATTACTGATGTGCTTCTTGTATTCCTGGCTCATGCTACCGAGAAGAGTCCTGGCCAGTGCTGCCTGTCTTCCCCACCAAATGCCATTGTGATGACCACAGAGAAAAGAAGAGCATGGTGAACTGGGAAAAGAAATATGACATTAGCTCCTTTGGGAGTCAAGATGGATGATTAAGTCTTAGCCTATTATGAAGAGAGAGAAACAAAATCAAGTCATACCTTGCAAGAGAGGATTTTATTTCTGGTGTTAGAAGATGAACATTTCCTGCTAATTTGAAAGGAAGTCATAGAAACATGGTGGCTGCAGCAAAGACTTTTCAGATCACCGAGTCCACATCCTTCATGCAGGATATAGTTTTCATACTTCTAACATACTCAGTATATTTTACTGGAACCTTGCCAAAAGACCAGCAAGAAAGTTGTATAATTTGGAAAGAAGCCAAGACAAATGCTTTTTGATTAAATACTACATAATTAATTTTAATTCACTTTAACATTCTTTAGAATTTATCCCCTTTATTGGTAGATTGAAATATACTCCCTTTGAGAGAGTTTTAATAGGAATATTTGCCCTCATGAAGTAAATATGTATTCCCATTCTCTTTCCAGCTGCCTGATAAAACAGCAACTGTTCCTTTGCCAGTTTTGCCAGTAATCTCTGTGGCTTGCTTGGATACAATCTATATCTTCTTGTGGATATATGGGTAATAACTCAGTTTAAATAATAATTCTGTCTTCCTCTTCTGATTTCACGGAAAACATGAGGTTTCTACACACTAAGGATATATAAGAAAATCTTTTGCTTTTTTATGCATAAAATGGAGGACTAACCAGAGACTATAACATCATGGGAATTGACCCATTTAGTAATGCTTCATAACTAATTCTTATCCTCCTAAGAAAGGCATGTTAAGTCAATTAAAAGGTTCATGCATATAAATTGCTTGGAGCTATTCAAGGGTGATAAAAATATAGTGAAATTTGTAATCCTGTTGGTAAAGAGGGAAACTTCTTTACAAATGGAAGAAACTGGAGTGGGTAAAAGGCAGAAATACCCACTATAGACTCATTTGCAAACAGACACAGCCTAAACAGGGTTCATTTGCTCTCACTTAGAATTGTGATAGTCCCAGTTACTTAGGAGATGGCAAGGAACACAGTTCCCAGTAAAATGCTATATAGACCAAGACTGTGCCTGCTTCCTGAGATGTGCACAAAGCTTTTACACAATGCACTTTGCCTTGACAAAGATTTCTTTTTCAGTGAATATCTAGTTACAGAAAGGAAGAAAGATGCAAAATTATTTGTGAATTAAGATGAATTTTGGCTAAATAAGGGTAGAAAATATCAAGAGAGGTGTTTCTTATATTTAAAAAAAGTTTTTTAATATTTCTTACTTTAATTTATTATAATTTAGGAAATGACCTACCCTGACAAAGGAAGGATTTTTCAAAGGGGATTGAAAACTGGAAAGGAAATGCCACTTATTATTTAGTGCAGAAAGACATAGTTGGCTTCTCCAAAATGAGACACTGCATGACATCATTGTTACATCTAATATTCCTGAAAAGGTTATCTAATTTTAACCCTAAAAAGTGCACTCATTTCTTAGCCAAGTATTGATCCTTGGCAGATTCAAATCACAAGGGCTGAACTGTGCTAATTTTTGTGAGAACAGACTTCTTTAATGTTTTAAGTTCCCATGTCTAGATTGTCCTTTCCTACCCTCATGCAAAGGGCATTTTTTTACAGGGAGGAAGGGAGGGATGGGTGTTGCATCTCCAGATGAGATGAGTTCTGAGCTCTGTCAAGAGGTGAGATGTGTAAACACTACTTAACACTGTATGCTCCTTCAAGCCCCTTAGACTCAGGTTAAGCTATCTCCTGAAAGTTCAAATTTCCTTGGAGCTACACTATCTGAGTGGCAGTGACAGTTTGCATGTTTGTATGGTTACTGTCATCTTGTGTCAAGGAAAAGCAGTGTGGACATTGAATTACACAGAGCCTAAAATCATGGAGGAGCCTGCATTGACTTTATTTGATTTCTCAGTAATCTAAAAACAACAGAGTGAACCCAAGAACTTGGAAAGACCACATGTCAAGGAATTTTCTGTATATCCTGATTTTTTTTTTTTTTTTACAAAACATCTCCCCCGATGAAACAATTTTTACAGTAAACAGGAGTTTACTGTAAAAATTTTAACAGATAAACAGAAGTTTATCTGCTACCATCTATAACAAAAAATACTCCTTTTTTTTTTTTTTTTTGGTGGTGTATCAAGAGGAAAATGGAATATGAATCCTTTGGCTTGGAACAAAATATGCCATACCAGAACATTTCTATCCAGGTTACTGAGTTTTCAGCATCTTAAGATCATTTTGACCTTTGTTTTAGTACTTCTATATAAAGCCAGAAGAATTGCTTGTAAGTGTCACAAGAATAGACAAAAGGGGTTAAAATCTCCTGATCCATTGAGACAATGGTTTGTTTAGGGTTTGACTTGAATTCCAAATTAAAAATTATTTTCTGCCATATTCCATGCACCTCTGGCATTCAGATGTAACCATCTCAAACAGGGTACTAATTCTCATGAATGACTAATGCCTGCTGTACCCCCACTAGATGAGCTAGATTGAATTATACTTTATGGAAAGGTTTGTTTAGCTGGTTTGGTTTTACTGGTGTTTTGTGTTTTGTTTTGGTTGCTTTGTTTATTTGTGGCTTTTTTGTTGGGTGTATGTTTGTTTGTTTGGCTTTTTTTGTGTGTTTTTTTTTTTTTTTCTTTTGTGGTCTGTTTTTTTTGGGTTTTTTTAGTGTACCGAGCACTTTTGATTCATATTACAGAAGCTGGGTTGAAGAAATGTCCCAGGCACTTGGAGGGCCATGCTGGGAATTCTACCCTGTAATTCATCAGAAAAGTCTTAACCAGAAAGCAAATTTACAAAGAAGCTGTCAGTGTACACAGGTACAGGTATACAGGTAACCAAGGACATATCACAACTTTCACATATTCTCACATAAACAGAGGTAATTTACTGAAACAAACGGGCAGCTGATACTTCCCCTTTCCAAGGTGTTGTGAGGATAACCCCAGGGTCTGGTGAAACTCTCTCAAACAGCCACAATTAACCTCAGATGTAGGACAAGACTCTTTCACATTGGCCAAGTCTAAATACTCTGGAGATGAACTCTTGTTTTATATCTGATTGTGGTTTCGATTCAGCACTGTGGTGAAGAGCATGGATTAACTTTAGACATTACACTCCTCTCTGTGCTGCACTCACACAAAATAAATTAGGTAAAAATCACAGGTTACAACAGAAAGTGAATAATTAAGAGCTAAATTGAACTAACATCAAACTGCCTAAAGGGAAAAGATAATTTCCATCCACATCTCAGTGATGGTGTAATAAACACTGTAACAATACCACAGAATTACTGAAAACCCACAGCACATTTTTAGCTTTTCTTGTAATGGTCGTTATTACAGGCATTAAACGCATTCATCAAAAGGTTTGACATAAATTATAGAAACAGATTAAAGATGTATACAGGTGTTTGTGTTTGCTTACACAATTTAAATTTAAACTGCTCTTACTGCCTTATTAAGATTTTTTAGGTTGAACAAAGTTTTGGTTTAGGTTGAATTTTGTTTGTTTGATTGTTTGTTTGTTTTTGTTTGTTTTTTTTTTTTCTTGGACAAGTATCAGACAGTGTTGAATTTTTAACTTCTGGAAGAATAATTTCCAGAAAAAAAATTGTTTCTAAAATTTTTCCAAGAGCAGTCTCAGTGTCACTCACGACCATTACCATTGCCTAATGAAGAATAAATTAACTTTATACACAAAACCAAAAAAAGTTAATCCAACAGAATAGTATACTTGTGAAAAAAAAAACTACAGGCTATTTACAGCACTGTGACAAAAAAAAATAAAATAAAGCCCCTATTTTTAAATCCAACTCAAAAGTTTTTATTCATGAGCATTTTCATAATTTTCCATTATAGTTTGAATTCCTATAGTGGGAACATATTTGTGGAAAAAAAATTAATCATAATTTACCATGTTAGACATACCATATATCTGACTATTGAAAAGTAGCACAATTTTTCCAAAAAGGATGAATTATAAATATTTGATAAAAGTTCATTTTTATGATAAGATTAATTAAAAGAATTTCAGGTAATAAAAATATATAGAATTAAATATGTAATCTAAAGTAGACCACACTGTTCTTTCATTAACCATATTTAAGTTGTGCAAGTCAAGAAAATAGTGAGAAATACAGTTTCATATTTTAAGCATGGGCTTACTTAATACAGATTTTCATAATAAAAGGGGACTGTCCTTGCTAATCACCAAGTCCCTCCAAACCTGTAAGTTAATCTTTTTTCTTGATTGCAGAGAAATTATCAGCAAAAGAATGAATTACATAATACAGTGTCTTCTTTAAAAATCTTTTGCTTAGATGTGCCCACAAATGGAAATTGTGCATGCAAAGAGAAAGACAATCTGCTTACATGCAGTTTACTCTGAAATATTTAATTTGTACAGTTTTGGCTTTCAGTTACTACAGGATAAATCATAGATTATAAGTATGTCTGCATTTAATGTGCCCTTTATTAAAATGTGAAACATTTCAAATGACTGACAAAAATGTTATAAAAAACCTATTTAATCCTCCTCTATCTTCCCATCCCACCCTGAAAGATAAGAGTCTATTAAAATGCTATTCACATATGACAAAATTTCTGAAAACAGGCACCATTAGTCTTGAGACCTACTGTCATTAATAAAATTCAAAGCAGAATGTGATGTCTATCCTACAAAAAGGGGATTTGAGAGAAATCTAAAAAATTTCTGTTCCTTGAAAGTTATTACCTTCGTTTTTGTCCTTTAAAAAAAACCAATTCTTTATAATCACAATCTGGATCTTATTTTGGTTTTCTATTATTATGACAGGAAGTTTGAAATAGATTGACATAATATGATAAATAGCTACCACAATCTCTCTGGGTCTAAACACTTGCAGAAATGTTCCTGTACATGCCGCAATTTCGTCTGAACACCAGGTACATTTTAAGCAGGCACAACTCACGGGTCCCTCCTCTTTGGGCACTGCATCTCTTGGCTCCTTCCCTGCTGTTTCTGAGCAACTTTGTAATAGAGTGTTCCATGGAAGAAAGACTTCAGGCAGAAGTCCAGAGAAAGAGGAAAGAAAAATGTGACTGCTATCTCTCAGCAGGCTCTGGAGTGTGAAATGACAGTGACTAACTACTGTGGCCATATCGCTCATGGGGAGAAACAAAAATGAAATCTCCTGGTATGGAAAAGGGTTTTATTCAAAGTAAATTCTACATGGTCACAGCTTCAACAGTCTTCGTTAAACCCATGCTACTGAAACCCCTAAACACAGAGTAAAACCCCATGGATTTAGAGCACACTAACTCTTTTTCAAAGCAGTCTGCACAATCACTGTCAACTGAAGAGAGACTCCACAGTAATCTGAAATCAATTTACATTACAAGAGTCATTGGACATCAGTGTCTCATCATTTGTCACTATATGAAACAATCTAATATTCTGCCTTAGCAGGTGCTCCACTCCAATTATTGAACATAAATTGCAAATCCTTTCCTATTTCTGAACTTCCTTTGAAGTACAAATTCAGGAAAATAGTGATCTCTAGTATTCCAGGATCCAATCCCTTTGATTTAAAATGTTGTAAACACACTGCTCATAAAAAATGAAAAATAAAAAGAAAAAAAAGACTCCACAGAATTTAGATGAGGGGGAGAGTAAAAGGGGCAATTACATTAAAGAAATCAAAAGAAAATTGCTTTACATCTTCAAAGATTTGGCTGTTTAGACACTTTTAAAAATGAAGAAATCAGAAATAGAAGAAATAGAGGAAAATACCGCTTGTTTTCTGCACCCACACATGGGAAAAAACACTTTGACTGATGAAAATTGTTTTTGTGTGAAAGAAAGAAAGCAACTCTGAACATATCCAGATCTTGCTCTTCCTCATGCCATGAATGTGCCTAAATCTTGTTATTGTCTTCAATAGCATTTGTGATATCTGCCCTTTCTGGACATCCCTAACCTCTGAAGAGCCACATCTCATGTAATTTCTACATCAGCCTTCTCTCTAGCAGTCCTGTAATATTTTCGCACCCATTGCCATAAAACTTGATTACTAAGATCTGCTTCTTTTAAAGCAGTTTTAACTATCAAAAATCCTTCATATCTCTACCTTCAAGGCCATCCAAAATAATTTTATTCTTTAATTTTTCAATATTTTTTGTTTGTTGGTTTGTTTATCTAAACATTTTCCACTCCTGAATAACTCCAAATAAAAAAGTCCAACACAAAATTTTAAAAGTGAAACTTTTGCTGGAAAAATAAATGGAAGTTTTGTTTAAAAAAGGAAACAAAACTTTAAAAAAATGCACTCAGAAACTATGGTGAAAAGTTTTGATTGATCTGATTTACCTTCAGGTTTTAGTTCTTGGAAGCTTTTATGATTTTGATGTTTTCTAATTCCAATTGAATAATATGGGGGAAAAGTCATTGTAGGACATGAAAACTGCCTCTCAATAGTTTTAGCTCCTTGTACAGATATTTGATTCTAAGTGGGTATGTACATTGCCACTAGACAGAAAGTGCTTTTACGACTTTCCTTTAATCTTAATCCTTTCTATTGACCAAGTTAGGAGGGGTTTCAGTGGCAGAACAGAAATGATTGATGTATTGCCATGGTTTCAATAGATCCAGGATAAAAGCATAAATATCTAGTTCATAGCTTTAACTTCCTCCCTCCTGCCTCATGCTGCCAATCTAAGGATTTGGAGTGTCAAGTAACTTGTATTTCAGGATAGAAAATTTTTTAGAGTTTAGCTGTGATAAATAAAGTTTAAAAAGGTTCAAGTTTTCAGTGAAGGAAATTCTTAACCAGAGATTTGGAAAAAAAAAATAGAAGCATAATTTCATTGCCTACTACTGGGCTTTAGTGTTCATCAGCAAATGGATGAATGGGTACAATTTTCACCTATTCATTTACCTATGCAGAAGATGTATTTCATGACCTTTGTACTAGCTTTGAAATTCGGGATGTGTTGGGAAGGATGAAAGTTTGACAAGAAAGTCTCACAGATATGTATGTTAGCAGAAAGATTTTTGAATGTAGAATCTGAAGAAGCAATAGAGATGGAAGCAAGTTTTGATATAGAAGAAAAGAATTGCTGAGCCAGTCTTACTGGCTAACCAAGAAGGCAAAGGGTGTGTTAGTTAGAAGGGGTTTTTATGGCTTAGAGCAAAGGATAAACCCACCTCAAACAAGAAGATGTTTTTACCAAGCAGAAAGATAGCACAGGCAAACAAGTCAGCAAATGGTGCAAGTCGAAAAAAGGTCTGAGAATTTTCCACTGGAAGAAAACTGAAAAACAATTTCTAGCTTAAACTGTAATGTACTAACTGTTAGAGATTGGAGAATAGTAACATGAATATGGTAATTCTAGTAGTTATGACAGGCTATAGATAAAAGTTAAGGTGTAGACTGGTTCTACTGTATTAAGATGCTCAGCAAAGAAAAGTATATAATGCATTGTAACCAATATTAAAGGGTCTCCAGGCCTGCCTGCAGCTGGAGCTGACAGCTGTAGGCACAGGCTCTGTCACCCACAACTCTGAACTGCTGTAAGGGCTTGGATGGAATAAACTACATTTTGAACAGCCACCTGGAGTCCCACATCTCTCATTTCAGCTCTTACAGGATGTTTGCAACAGCTATTCTATAACTAACACAATCCTTTCTGCAAAGGTGCACACAAGGATATAGATGTGTGATAGGCAGAGCTGACCCAGGAACAGACAGAAGGTGGGATATTTGGGGCAGCACTCAGAGCCAGCCAAGACAAATCATTCATCTCCATCCTGGATTATCAGTAGAGTGTTGCTCAGCTATTGGTACCATAGGAGAAACCAGACACCAGATCCTTGTTAATTAGGGAAGGATTTGTAGTCATTAGGCCACCATGTGGTTGTTTGCAGAACTCATCTACATCTAAGCCTTTGACAGAGAAGAGGTCGTAACCCATGATTTAAGATAACATGACCATGTTGAAAACAACCCAAGGAAAAGTGGCATAACCTGATTAGCTCTGATGAGTGGAAGTGCCTTTTGTCTCAGACTGTGCTCTTGTAAGATGGCAAGCTTATTGTGCCTTCCACTGTTTAGGTCACACTTACTTGGAAAACAAAGACATGGATTTTACCTGAGCTCCTGGTCCTCCAAACTCACAGTGACATTCCCTGCACTGTTTTCACATGCTCACCATTCAAAATGGAACAGTATTATGAAGGTTGTCTCATGAACTTAAAAACTGATATGTTAGGAAAACTTCAGCATAAGCCCCCAGCTGGATGGTGTTTATCTCTGTCACACCAAATAAATATGTGATATCTCAGTATCCAACTTCATGCCTGCAACTCTTCACCCACCACTGCTCTCTTAAATGAGAATTAGTATTTGAACTACTTAACTGCATTGGTACATGTGCAGAAATAGATGACATTTTCATTTTTTCCTTCAAAGGATAGCTGTATTGGCTCACTGTGGAGTTTATCTCACACAAGTTTATCAAACATAAGATGAAATGTGAATCACAGACCAGGAGTTTTTAAACTGCACTGCTTTAGTTATGCTGAAGTATTGATTTTCCTTCATATCAAAACTCATTCAAGGGATATTGCCAACTTTTTTAAAACATGAACTTGCAGTTTGAATAAGATGCAAATAGCTACCTCCCTTAGAAATGAAGAAAACTAAGCTACCCACATATTTTGCAGCACAAAGTTGAAACTAAACATGCCATTTTCCACCAAAATATTGTTTCCCATTACTGAAGAGAAGTGTTGGGCCTGAGGGCCTCATGCATTACAAATCTCATGTGCTATAAATTGCTAGTAAATCACTTGCAGTTTTGCCTTTAGTAGTTTCTGCCGAGCTCAGCATTTATTGCTTACAGCTGAATACAGCCACCTAAATCATCCATCACAATTTTATAACCTACTGTCACTTTCCATTTCATACACCAAAGAACTGGCACATCTTCAGAATGGCAATGGGTGAGCTCACTCTAGACACAGTGAATAGTTCTGTGCGTGCAGCTTGATGCAGTGTTTTTAGCAGCACAGGGGGAAACACCCATGAGTTTCTGCCATCAGCCTTTGACCTCACTTGAGGGGACAGAGATCCAGAGCAGAGCCTTGCCCACAGGATGGAGTTCAGAGCTCTTGCTGCCATCATGTTGCTTACAGTGACATGAACATTTCTGCTCTTTGACTCCACACAAGAAATGAGGTGAAACTTCACCCAGAGGTGCCAGACACACCGATGGCCATGGAGTAAACGTGCCTCGACCTGGTTCACATGACAGACCATGATTTTGCCATGTTTAAGCTTCTGATTCCCTAGGCAGAACTCAAATATGAGCCAAAGTCTCTCCCTAGATGTAAAGTATGTATAGCTGGAGATAGCGAGATTTCTGGTTTTGGCATTTAAGTCCCTAAGGAGAAAATACCCAAATGACTAAATTTAGAAAGGGGTCAAAATTCAAATCTGTGATCCAGGCTGGCACCTCTTTATTCATCTGGGGGTACTGAACAGATCATGGTCACAGAGGAGTTGAGAGGTTCAGTGGTCTGGGTTTCTGGAGGCTGATGGAGTGGTAAATAGGAAAAATTCAAAAGTTTCAGTGAAGTCAGTGTTGAACCAGGTCCAAATTTGATGTCACTGTGTAGTACTTGTAATTCAGCCTCACCACTTGTTGTTGAAGGCTTTCTTGCCATATACATATTTTCTTGGTGTCCAGCCATATTGACTCTAAACCATCTATTTTATGTGTTTATTTCAAAAGGATCTAATCCAAATTCCTAAAACGGATTTTTTTTCCTCCTCAAATTTCACATTGTCCTTGCATATCAGCAGCTGAGTTCAAAACTCTGAAGTTACACCTTATTACTCCAACTCTGGGTTTTGTGATGAACAACTCAATCTGTAGAATTTTTCCTGAAAAAATACTACAAGCTTCATTTTACTGTCTCATCTGTTACCCTGTTAATAGCTGTCGTTTCATACTGTGTTGAATTGCCTTTTTTTCCTTGAATGGCAAACTAAATGCATAACATAAAGGACATTTCCACATGTCTGTTATAAAGTAGCATTTTAGATTATTACAAGCACATTACCTCAACAGCAGAGTCATGTCCTGTTGGCATAGGGTTGGTAAAAAAAATACAACAGGAACTATAGAGATTGTATCCAAATGGATATTAGAGAAAAACTAAAGGCTCCATCCATTAATCCAACAGTTGTAAAGTCACTTATGTACATTCTTAAACAGAACAAGGAACACATTTCCCTGTAATGCGATTGATCTGCACTTTAGATGCTGTGGGGATGGATGCTTAGGGAAAGGGATGAATAATTTTACTGCAGAAACACAAGAAGTTAAATTTATAATTACAATCAATAATAATGATCACCATTAATCATTAGTCAGTCAATAATTATTTAGTAACTAATCACATTCACCTAAATATTAATTATTCATTAACTGATCAGTTTTAATCAACTAATGGTTTATGACTTATTATTATTAATTACCTAAAGACAATAAACTTCACAAAGGGATGCTTTTCATATTTTTCAAAGCTTCTTTCATATTTATTTTCTTCCTTATACTTTTAAAGAAGGAACCCTTGCTCCAAATGATATGTCCTTGGAGCCTCTCATTTGGGCCAGTACCAGACTGACACAAATTAGACCCTTATCCTTAATTTGTCTTGGCTAATTAACTTGTTCCAATGGAAGAAAATGCATTTAAAAGAAGTAAAAATTAAAGGTAAAAAAAAAAGGCCTGTCACAGAAGTTGTACTTCAGTATTTGAATACAGCTTTTGGCTGTTCGAAAGAACTGAGCATCACTTCAGGAAATTTCAAATCACCTTCAATCAAAGCCTTTCAGAAACCTTCTTTTTTCAATGTTCTGATGTACACTTTTAGCTTTCTTATTTCTGAGTACCAAAGAATGGGATGTGTCACCCAGAAATTAGGAGCCCCTTTTCATCATGCTGAGGGTCTATCCAGGCAGAGGCAGCCTGATGCATAACAGATCTCACAGATTAATTTGTGGAGAAGCCAAGAATAGAGCTGCTGTTCCAAGTATATCTACAGCTTTGAAGGTATATGTCAGAGTGCAGAGAGTATATCAGGAAATGCTATCTTATTTTCTCTGGGCATAATACACAAATCTTAAATTTGAGTGAGTCACGCTGAACATTCAGGCTGTAAAGTGCATTCATAAGTCCAGGAGTCCTCATCATAAAGGCTTTACTGAGGAAAAATAATACTGAGTTTTTGTTAGGTAAAAATAATAACAAAATTCATTTCCATTTCTTAGTTTAAGATGACCTTTTTCACTAAATGAATATGAAACAGGATACAAACAAAAGGAGAGTGGATGTAATAAAACTGGGAACTCTGATTTCAGAAGCCAATATGTATCACCCAAGGTTAGACTGTGTTCATAAATGGATGCTATACACATTTTAATATGACTAACTATAAATCTGTGACCTTGAGTTTCAAAAATCAACACAGAAATTCAGAAAGCTATATGATGACTCATTGATTTAGGAAAAAAACCCCAACAAAACAAAAAAAACCAAACCAAAACCACAAAACCAAACATGCAAGAACTAAATGTGCTCAGAACAAATTCACATTTTTATTTGGTTTTCTACAAATAAAATGAAGTTTTAAATGCATGTGCCTGTAAGTATGGTAGGTAATTAGTAAGGGAGGGAGGTCTCTGAATGTCCAATTAACTGACTTTCAGTTGTAGTTTGGGTCTTCCCTTTTTATTCAAACAATGGAAATGTTATAGCCATGCTGGATATCCTTCCAGCTATGTTTATTCATCTGCTGTTTAGACCATAGTAGCTTTTCTGGCTACACCTTCATTCAAATAGTGGGAAAAAATAGAAGGAATAAACATGCCTGGTCCACAGCTGGTATAAATCAGTGCAGCTTCTCTGTCTTCAGTGGAATGACACCAATTTATAGCAGCTGAGGATCTGGCTCTTGAAGCCAAGTTATGAGCCAGATGAGCACAATGGGATGCAAAAAGAAGGCATAATGTGGCCATAAATTTGCTCAAAGGCTCTTCACATTTCAATGATAGTCTCTTTGTAGAATTCAATTAGCATTGCTGTTTCTACTCATAAAATATATGCTCTTCCTGAATGATTTTTTTCTTCTTTTACACTGTCCAGAGGCCAAATCTTACAGCTGCTGCTGAGGCTAAATTCTATTGATTTCACAACATGCCTTCAGTATGTAAGCTGGACTATTTCACAGAATTTCTGAGTTAAATAATTTGAACTTGGAGAGCAGTCTGGAAATATTCTTTGGAGTGCAGAATGTAATATTTTTCAGATGTCTCAGTCCCTCAAAGGTTCAACCCACAGTGCTGCCTCTTCTGTCATTTAATTTTTGCAATTTATCAATTATGTTTTATGTCATGTTAGGTTTTGTGTTCTGATATATTGAAAAAGGGTATTTGTGTGTGTGAAGCATAGGCTATAAATCAACAAATAATAAAGAGTCAGAAACAAGTGTCTTATTTACTGTGTGGTAATAGTGCAAAGAAAAAAAAGAGAAAATTACAGGAATAGCTTTTTCAATCTTTGGTGTAAAGCAAGGGAGAAAATAATTTAAAAGAAAACAATATAAAAGAACTCCTGTAATAGTATGCCATTTGCCTTTAAAGGTTTATTAGAATTTTTAGTATGTGTAAAGTTCAAAACTAAGGAAAACCGATGCAAACCCCAGCAATAGATCACCATTGTATTCATGCATTTTCCTGCCAATTTAATCCTAATAGCTAGTTTGAGCCTTTTTACTGAGTCAACAGCTTAGGAGGAGCAGCAGTTGTGACAATCCCTTTTCTGTTCTTCCTGGGCTGAAAAGTCATGGCAAGCACAAAGGTCAGATCGTTATTTTCCTTACACTCTGCTGCCACTACTGCTTTATTTAGGTGCTAAAGCACGACTCCTTGTTCTCTCTACCAGAATAGTATCTGCATCCCAAGAGCAGCTGACTTTCTCTAGCCTCTTCTATGTACCATCCAAAAAGTTTTTCAAAAACATACTGCAGGAAAAGGAGAAAACCACAACTCCTTGCACCACCCTAATATTCCATTGAGGACTTATGTTTGGCATTTTTCCAATTTACATCTCAAATTTAACCTTTCACTCTGCCTGTCCAACTTTCTCTTTCAGTTCGGTTTTTTTCCACACAGATGTTAATGCAACATGTGCCCCATCTCTTCCCCTTCCTTTTAGATTTCTCCTTGATATCCCTCCTTAGAGAACATCCACAAACTCTAACTAGATGTATTAATAGTATTACAAAGGAAGTGACAGGAACTTTAAAAATAGAAGACTAGCATATTCTTCTGGATATAAACCTTTTTAAGAGCATCAGAAAAGAAAAATTATTATAATTTTGTGTCTAACATGTTTGTTCAGTCAATGCCGATCTATTTTGTCTTTAAATTTTTGGGCAAGACCTTTCACATTCTATGGCATGTGGAGCTGGATGTGAGTGCTACTCAAAGATGGATCATCAAAATAAACGACAAACAGTGGTCAGAGTCCTCAGCAGTTCTTGAGCTGGGAACACAAAAAACTTCAGAACATTCCAAAAGAAACTGCAAGATCTGGAGGATGTGATTACACTGCTACAACACAGGCCACTGAATTGCTGAAGAGAAAACAGATCATAAGGTGTAACATTTAGGAAAAGCAAATCTTTTAAAATAAAAATCTGTAGTGTGTTGGGAAACACTTGCTCAACATAGAAAGCTTCAAAAAGCTAATTTTATAATCAAAACTAAAAAATATGAAAACTTTCTTAGAAACAAAGCCAACTATTTAACTATAACAGAATTTAAAATATTCCAACAGGAAATATAATGAAAAAATTAATAGTGCAAAAATTCTTTATTAAAGTCATAGCGAGTTATGAGATGATCTGTACAAGATTTTCTGTTTTATTTTATATGAGCACTAAAACTTTCTCAGAAAAATTTTAATCAATGAATATAAATTTCCCTTTAAAACACTTCCTCTGATTTGAAGTAGTAAGTCTGTCATTTGCTTTTGTGGTTTGCAATTTTTCATTATGACTGACTTTATTTTTCTCATCCAGTCTTATAATTGTGCAAAACCAGAAAGAAGACTTACAAATTTTGCATGTTAATTTAGGCTAAACCAGTATCCAAAGTGAACTGCTGTTTTTGTTTGCTGTCATTGACTTTGGATGTGGCCACACAGCTCAAAATGAATTGCAGGAAATTTTGGATGATTTTATGTGGTCAGATAAATTTCCATCTGATTCCTTTTCCATACATAAGAAATGGGATTTTTTTTCTCCTCTCACAATGTCTGTTACATACATGAACAAATACCTATTTTAGCAAACAAAACTGGTTACACACACATGATCTTACTCTGGTCTTCGTTCTTTGTTATCTGAGGCCATTAATGTCTTTACAAAATTAGCATAATGAATCTGTTTCATTTTGGTAGGACTCTGTTCCTCAGTAAGAAGTCTGTCTGTGAGAAACTAAGGTTCAAGAAAATTCCTTCCTCTCAACCCTTCTGTGCAGCTAGTTTGCTAACCTAAGGATTTTTCCTCTTCAACAAACATAAAGACAATACCTTTAAAAAAACTTCCAAAACTGTGAAAATAAAGATGAAAATTTAGTTTCCAGTTATTTTTATTTTATTTTCAGTGACAACTGTTAGGCTTAGGAAATCCAAACAAAAAAATGCTTTAGTTCAGTTTCCCAGTTTAAGAAAAAGCTTTAATCCTGTTCCAGTTTCCAAGTGACTTTGTTCTAATGTACTGCCTAGATGCCTAAAAGAAATCATAGGAGAAACAAAATATCTTCTCTTCATCAGGCAGAAAAAGAGAAATTATCTTCTTTCCTCTCATCATAACATGAACTTCCTCAACTTCAATGCTTGCCAAAGACTGTCCTCTAATCCCATTTGATTTTTTAAATCTGATTTTCCTAGGTAATAGTTTGAAGACACTAAAAGCAGAAAAATTATTCACTTAAAACATCAAAGTCAGATTTTTCTTCTATATGTCACTGGAGGCTAACAAAGTCTGCAAATAAGATACAGTTAAAAAACTTTGAAATGACCATAGTAAATCTTTGGGATTCAATACTAATATGTTCTTATGGCAGTTTTCTATGGGTTTGGATTTTGATCATATGGCAATTTAAAAACAGAAATTTATATTACTTTACCAATTAACTTCCCATAGCAAAGTTATAAATTATTTTGAATTAAGACTTCAAGTGAAGCTGTCAGTTTTTATGTCCAAATTATTAATATTTTATTAAAAGGAAATTTCAATATGTAGTTGTGGCTGCGTAGTTACATAGTTGTGTTCACGGCTTGTTCCTTTTTTTCATTTGAGTGATATTATTCCATAATTTTCAAAATCGTTATATGTCTAATATAATTAATTTCTTCTTATTTGTGAAGGGAAGTTCCTTTGAGCAAGAAGTGCCTTGCTCATGAGGGATACAACATATTGTATTTTGTGAGGTATGAATGCTGTATGTTATGTAAATTCTTAATTGAGATGCTCTGCTAAATGGCATCTGAAATTCCTATGGCTATAGTAGCATGGTATTAACATATGTAGAGGGATAGCTAAAGAATATTGGCAAATATTTTGTCTTTAGAGAGTTTCAAACTTTCAAACAAGAATGAAGGAGGAATGCAACACTGAATTTGTACGGCGACATTTCAGATCATTAGAATATTTAAAGTATTACTTTCATGTAAATATAGATAATGATTAAGGAATAGTTGGCTAAACTAAAAGTTCGATGACCTTACTAGATTAATAACTGCTTTAGGGAATTTTGTTAATTTTTTACTTTGGAATCTTATATTTTCATAGTTTTTGTATCCAATTTTCATAAAACAATGTTAATGTCATAAGCCAGCAGCTAAGAATTTAAGTGTTTTTTTCATCAGAGCTCTTCATATACTGTTACAATCACACAACCTTGTACTTTCTGTGCTTCTTTTGTGCCTTTTTCTTTTCTGTTTTTACTCTCAGATCTGTGATGCACCCTTAGAACTACAGTTGGAAAGAGACAGTTCAGTGACAAAGCTCCCTGTGTGTGCTTCTTGTTTTCTATTACAATCCAAGCTTTCCTGGCAAATGGCAATATCTCTATAATGTACTTGCCTGTTACCTAGTGCAATTATTCCTGGGCACTAACACAATACAAAGAAATACATAAATAAATAAACAGGAAATCCAGCACTGCAAGTCTGTTCAGATGTTTTAATATGCCTCATGTTTTGAAACCTTGTAGGAAGTTTGGATTAATAATCTGTTACTAAAGTTTTGGTTTAGAAATTCAGAGAAATATTCTTGTCCACTGAATTATGTATAAATATGATTTATTATTCTTGGGTTTGAGTCATGTTGCTTATGTCATCCTGTCTTTGCTCCTCAGACAGCTTGCAAGGATGGGAACACTGCTTCTGCATGTGCCAGTACGATTGTTGCCCGTCACTGAGTGCCACACAAATGGTGTCATCTTGGTGCATTGGACTCTCCAAATCTTTAGGAATCCTCCGTTGAAAATCTGCCTCATAACAGCTGGATTCTATCCACAGGCCACTGATTTAAAACAGGTGTCAGAAAAATTCTTTGTTTTTCCATAATTTGTCTTTTTGTGACACTTATCCGCATGAAACACTAGGGACTTCTCTGTACAAGCTATTTCATAACTTTGTCTACTTTAAGTATGAATGATGTTCTAGCACTGGTTTTTAGCTATAAAAGCAGCCTAATTAACAGACATATGAATTTTTTCTCTTAATAATTGAAATTTTAAGAGGCAATTTAAGGTAAAAGGATATTCTCTGATGATTAGGAACAGCTTGATATCATCTTGGTTTCTTTCATTTTCTTACCTAAATTATTCTATTATTCTGTTATGCTGCTAAAATTTTTAATTTCAGGGAATTGAAAATTTGAAACCATACTATTATTGATATGGGAATGATGGGTGAGCTTTTGTCTATAACAAGCCAAGAAGTTTTTAAGGAGGTATAGGGTAGTAATACAGACATTTCTTTGAGAAATGTTTATAATTCTCATGCATAAAGCTGTTGATGTATTCTCAAGTGATGTGAGCTGTCTGATCTTTATGGGAGGGACCATTTGGTGAAGATAGGACAAGACTGAGCAATCTCCAATGGCAAGGGCAGAAAAAAAAAAGTTAATAATTTTTTAATGTTAATAAAATGCTGGTGTTCCATGAATAATGCTTAAGAGTCTCTGTCTTTTATTATGATTTTGTTTGTTTGTTTATTTCATTGTTAGTTTTGGTAATTTTATAAGAGATACTGTGTTTCACTCCCAACCTTATCAGTGCTTGATCAGGGCACTCTGAACACTCTCACAAGGGGTCCTGTATTCTGGAGGATTCTGCATTCTAACTTACTGAAAATAACAAAAAATCTACTTTGGAGCCTGAATGGTGGGATAGTGTAGAAGGATGATATTGAACTCCTCTTGCCTAAGCAGAAAACTTCTGCCTGGCTTTTCCTGGACAGCTGGGGAGCTGTGGTAACCAACTTGATATAGCTAAGTAAAGTTAACGCTGCTGCAAGAAAGAAACTCATCCATATCCCAGAACAAATTAATCCAAATTATTGTGGAACTTTGTTGAAGGTAAAAATCTGTAATTCTTATTGCAGCTGTCTCTGTAGCCTGTCCTGGGAGGTGCTGTTGGCAGCATGCTTGTTTGTCTTCCATGTTGGCTGGGAAACATCTCTTGTCTGCTTCGCAAATGTCTCATCATGGAAATATTCGAGTTCATCTTTTAAGGCCATTATCATAACACACAAACAACTTGAGGTAGTCATTAAAGGTGCAGTTTTGCACCTTTTCTGCAGGGAGGAAGGAACAGGTTGGTATTTTACCTCCACTATTTCAAAACTGTCAGTTGTCTTTTGGAAGATGTCTTCACTTCACTCTATAAAATCTCTGGGTTGATAATAGAGGCTTTAAATGCAACACTCACTGTGGATGATTGATAAATGGAATGAGTATGCAGAACAGAAGGATTATGGAGAAAAATACTGAAACATATAAGAGGTCTGAAGGGATTGACATACAAGAATAGATTAAAATTTTAATATGTGTAGAGTAGCTAAACAAAAACTGAGAGGGGATTGATAGTCATGCAGGGAGTAAACACAATAACTTGAGGCAACTGAAGGAAATTAATCAGAAGAAAAATTAGTCTGAAAAAAATTAGGAAAAGTAGAATCGATTAATTTCCCAGAACAAAAGGGGAAATCCCAGCACTTCAAGTCTTAAATCCAATATAGAGGAAAAACATAAGAGGGTGTTCTCTTGGGAGAATTCCCTCATTGCAAAGAAATATTACTTTCTGACCCACTAGGTCCTTTTTATCACCAATTTCTCTGTATATGTAATTAACAGCAACAACACTGCAGCAAATCCTTAGAATATTGTTTTACATGAGCAAAGGTGGTAAGTATTAACCATGTCATAATACAGGAAGAATTCCTAATTCTGTGTTTTCTAAGAAAAATACGCTAGACTGTAAACTAGGCTGGAAGCTTCATGAATATTAAGTTATCTTTTTTTCCTTATTGTCCCTCATTTGCCACCTGTACATTGTTGTATATATTACTCAAGAGGTTATCCAGAAACAGGTTTTGAGAATATATTGTCCCTTGAAAAATGTAATTAATTACTATTGTTTCTGCTAACAGATTTCAATTTCAGGTCATTTATTTTCTAGAGTCACTGATGAGCTGACTGGGAAAATGAAACACTTGAGTTTAATTACCAGTCAAAATTACAGCTTTCTAAGCAGGTACTTCATCTCATACCCGTTTTCTAATTGTCTCTTCTTATGATATAATATGTATTTATATCTGCTGCCTTTCACATTGTTAACATCTTACTACTGCTTTCAAACCAAAAAGAATATAAGATGATTGTAAGATGACTTAAGTGTGGCTTTAGAGCGCACTAAACAGCACAATTTAATCTCTCACAGATGCTTACTTATTTTCCCATGACCATTGCAGAAATGAAAAAAGGAAATTGCTTAAATATAACACACTGACATTAAAACTTTTAAGTATTTTCAAGCATAAGTTTATAAAATATAATGCAAGTGAGACAATGGATATAAACTACGTTATTAATGTCAGTGATACACTGCCATGACTGCTGAAAGTAGAACTTGAAGCCAGATTCCCAGTGGAGAGACCATGCCCTCAGGGACCCGAGCTCTGCTCCAGTGTGAGCATCTTCAAGGTAGGGACACTTATAACAAAACACATATCAACACTGTCAGCCTCAAAATACTAAAAATATAGAGAAGTAATATTTTAATCACCACCAGCTTTATAAAACCAGATTCTATTCCTGAAAAAGAATAGCTTTCTTCTTCCTCACTGGCTTGCCCAATTATTTATAGATATTTTATTCTTTATATTACTTATTCTGCATAATTAAATGGATTTGCATCTGCTTAATTAGCTGAACTAATAATTCTTCATATTCAACCTCCATCTTCTCTGTTTCTACTCTCAAATTCTCTGGTTTGATCTTTATAGCCTTATTCTTTCTCCTAGGAGATGGGAGAGGTGAATTCAGTGTAAATGAAAAGGTGAAAATCAAATTTAGGAATTGACTACATCACAAGTCCAGCTCAAAATGCAATATTTGGTCTATTCCATGTAGAAAAATGTTTATTTTTATGATCTATACCTTATAAATCATCATTAATTCTCATACATATCTAAACATATGTCAGGAGTCTTTACCAGCAATTTTATTTTTTTCAGTTATGAATTACAATTACTGGAGCTAAGCAAGCTGGTAATGGGATTGAGGATTCATAAAGCTAATAACTGCATATCTTTAAAGATGATCAATATTTTCTTTTTTGGAATGGACTCAATTTATTCTTATTAATTGCAGATGTGAATCAATAAGACAAATACTATGATTTGAAACCATGTTGTATTTCCATTTGTGTTATGTGTTGCCTAGTAAGAGTGACAGAGAGAAGATGTAAGACCAGACAAGTATCAGGTCAATTCATAGGATGTTGACAAATCATTTCATTATGTACAGTTTACTGAGTTCTAACAAATGCATGCATAATTTAGAACCAAAGATCTTCAGTACTGTTGCTGTTCATCTAACTATAAACAACACTCATTTCAAATTATTGTAATAAGAAAAATCTGATGCTCAGTTGTTTCCTTATGTGTCACTGGCCACACATCACTTTACTCTTGTCTCCAACAAGAAAATTTTCTGTGCTTTGATTCATTTAGAATTCTCTCTCATCCACCAAAAAAAATCACTAACATAAATCCACCAAAGGCAAAAATGTCTCTCCACACACTGTCCATAAATTGTTGCACCTTTCTTATTTTCTACTTCTGGTTAATATATGTAGCCACAAAACCACATATAGACAAAAATTGTCTCAGTTATCTCTTGGGTTTTACTTTTATTGGTTTTGGACCAGTAGGAAAAAACTCCACAAAATGACAACCCAAAAAAAGGGCAAAAAAAATTGCTGAAATCAGCTTTAGAGATGAGCCATAGGAAAAGTAACACATAAACACACACACACACCCACACCCACACCCACACCCACACCCACACCCACTTATATCCTCTGTCTCCATGTTTCTGGGATGCTTATTCCTTTTATTTTGGTGGAGATTAGCAGGGGTTTCTTTCAGTTCTGTTTGTTTTGGATTTAAGTAGGTCTTTTTTTGGGGGGGGGGTGTGTCATACACAAGACATTTTTTTAAGTTTTCCTCATATAACATTTAGGTTCTTGTACTTATTTACTTGACTTTCTAGATTTGAGACTGGGTACAGGTGTTTCAAGTGAACAAATGTTCAGAATAGGAAATTTCTCATGATGAATCAGGGATGTTCTGGGTAGTTTCGTTCTCATCTCTTCCTGCCTCCCTGGTCTTCCTTTTGGTCTTTATTACCTTATGCTTTCAAGTTTCTGAAGTTTTATATATCCTGGCTGCTAATATTTTTGAAGGCAAAAGTAACTTTTTCATTAGCATTTATATAATTTTATTTTTAGAAGATGGAAGAGATAACATTATCCTAGTACTCAAGAAGGATAATAAAATCTTAAAAATACAGGAATTCAAATTAAGATGACAAGAAGAAGCACATTACATGTGAATGCATTGAATTAAACAGAATCCTCTGAAACATAAGGTCACAGCATATAATATGTCTTATAAAATATTTTGCACAAAGAATGGATTATGTGTCTATCCTTCAAGATCTTTATAGATTTCAGATGCAACAGTGAGGACTTTAGGACTGAAAGCACTGGAGAGAAAACTTCTTAAGATTTTAATCAGGAGTAATTCATGAAAAGAAAAGAAATGGCTTAGGTAATCAGATTTAATTCTCTCACATTGTCAGCAAGTAGAGACAACAGCCATAATGCAGCACCCTTTCCTTAGGATGTGCAACACCTGTACCTTCAGGTTAAGATTAAAAGTTTCACTAAACAACAGAGACTCAAGAATTCACAGTAAATTTTAACTAAGAGATGGAAATGAAAGAACTGGAAATGTGTTTTCTATGTGTTTCCAGTCATACCAAAAAACTGATTTGTCTCAATAGAGGTTTACTGATCTTTGCAAAGTGGCGTATTCCTCCTTCAGAAGGCAAGATTTCTATACAACATTTAGAAAACAAAAATTTCCAAAGCAACTTCTCCCTTTTTCCCACTTCCATTTCATCTACAGTGGATTAGTACTAATCTTTAGAATAAGTTAAAAATTTAAAAAACAAAACAAAAACCAAACAGTTCTGGTCATTGCAGACACAGAAAGTTGGGAAATTTGTCATCCATTTTTGTATTATGATGCACCAATGTCAACTGTTGGGCAAGCTAGAATTAGATAGCTCACATTAAAAAAATTGTGAGGATTTTTACCTGCCTCAGGCATTTTCCAGTGTTTGCTTAAAACTCTGTGTAATTTTTCTTAATAAAATAGGCCATATAGGAATTCAGCCATTTATATATTAAGAAAATGTAAAATATGTTTTTTTCTCATCTTCCCAACATAACAAGGGAAAACAGGGTAGCACCAATTTTATCATTATTATTTTTACTGTGTTAGCTAGGCAGGATGATGGCCACATTTCTGTTGGCAATGCATAAGAACTGGGATAGCATATTCTCTACCCTTCAACATCAAAAGTCACAAGTTACTAGGCAGGAATCATATCCAGCAGCTTCCCATATCACCAGAATTTCAAATCTGAGGTAAGAGATTTTTTGGCAAAGCTTAGACCTAAAAAGCTTTCCTTAGCCTCCTATTTAATGAAGGAAAACTTACCTGCTCCAATGTATTTCTGACCTAACTCTTTTCCTGCATGGCTTACAAAGAGATGAATTTTCTTTATCACAACCTACTTCACTTGAATGTGCTGTTGGTGTGATAATATGCCATTTTCATTAATTATAAATGAGGTGCATGAGTGTGCTGGTTTTGACTTGGGTAGAGTTAACTTTCTTCCCAGTGGCTGGGAAGGGGGTGTGTTTTGGATTTGTGCTGAACACAGGGTTGATCACACAGAGATGTTTTTGTTACTGCTGAGCAGGGCTTACACAGAGCCAAGGCTTTTTCTGCTTCTCCTACTGCCACACTGGTGAGGAGACTGGGGGTGCCTGGGAGGCTGGGAGGAGACACAGCCAGGACAGGTGACCCCAACTGACCACAGGGATATTCCACACCACATGGTGCTCAGCATATAAAGCTGAGGGAAGGAGGAGCAAGGGGAGGATGTTTGGAGTGACGGGGTTTGTCTTCCCAAGTCACCATTACCTGTGATGGGGCCCTGCCCTCGTGGTATGGTTGAACACCTGCCCAGCCATGGGAAGCACTGAATTAATTCCTTGTTTTGCTTTGCTTGCACATGCAGCTTTTGTTTTCCATTTTAAACTGTCTTTATCTCAACCCATGAGTTTTCCAGCTTTTACACTTCTGGTTCTTTCCCCAGTCTCTCTGGTGGAGAGTGAGCCAGCAGCTGCCTAGGGCTTAGCTGCTGGCTGAGGTTAAACCATGGCAGTGAGTCAGCAGCTTTTCTGTCCTTTTCCAGCTCAGATCCTGCCCTGCAGAGGCAGCTATTGAGCCATCAAAGGCAGGAAGATGTTACGAGACCTGTAATGCCCCATAACTTTGATATGCAGCTCACCCAGACACCTCATTCAAGCAATAAATATTTCAGAAGGGCAGCAGACAGATAAGTGAGTAAGTGAATTAATTCATGCGTTCTTATTTATGAAATGCTTGCTCCTAGGTTCTGTTAAAATTTTACGCATCGGAGAAATGGAAATTTACTTTCATGAAATGACCATCAGCTTCTCTCTACTGCAGAACTGGCACTGCAAGCAGCACATAGGCAAGGGCATGACCTCCTTTAAAAGATCAAAAGCCCTGACAAAATTGTCACACCATTTCTGTGAGCAAGATATGCCTATCATTTAAGAACAAAAAAAAAGTAATTTATTCCATTTATGGCTCATTTTCCTTGAACTTAATTAACTTATAGAGGGTCAGAAATCCTGTTTATGCTTCAAACAAAGCTGCTTTTCCCCTTTGAGGTATTTGGTCTCTTTCAACTTTTTCCCTCATAAAAATATGGTTGTGTTGAGGCCACACTGATATGAAATTCTTTCTTCTTTCTCTGTCAATCAGAGACTTCTGTTACTTGAAATATATATTTAACATATATTTTTTTCTGCAAAATATTTATCTATCACTTCATTATTGGTTTTGATCTGTTATAGAAACTGAATATATTTTCATTTTTCAATATATTTACTGGTGAGGCCTAATAAAAGATCCTTAATAGAAGCCAAAATAATGCATTTTACACCATTCTGTTACATTAACTGAGAAGAGCAGGCTGACTAGGAGAAGCCTTCCCCTGCCCCCAAAGCAACAGGTATGCCTGCACCATGCAATCCAGGAATTTAGCGTCACTTCCCAACAGGAGGAGGTATCAGTGTGACACAGCTGTGTAGGGATGGCAGCTCTTTTCCAAACGTGTCATAGGCATGTTAGCAGTCTGTATTTGAGGTCTTCAACCCTGAATGCAGTTAGTAATGCTGACACCAGTTCTTGGGCTGGTCCAGGTCAGTTCACGCAGATCTTGTAACACATTCTTTAACATGTGCACTTGTGCTCTGAGAAATGCCCTTCCTCCCAGCCAAGGCCATTGCCTGAGTGAGAAGTGGTGATACCACAAGCATTGTGTATCAATCACTTTTGATTGATTGTGGTAGGCTGACCCTGGCTGGGCTCCAGATGCCCACCAAAGTCACTCTGTCACTCCCCACCTCAGCTGGACAGGAAAGAGAAAATATAACTAAAGGTTCATGGGTTGAGATAAGGGTGGTAAGATCACTCACCAGTTACCATCATGGGCAAAACAGAATTGGCTTGGAGAAATTAACTCATCAACAATAAAATCAGAGTAGAGTAAGTAGAAATAAAGCCAAACTATATAACGCATTCCCTCCTTCTTCCCAGGCTCAACTTCACTCCAGAATTCTCTGCCTCTTCTTCGTAGCAGTGCAGGGGGACTGCACAAGGGTGCTATGGTCAGTTCATCACGTTTCTGCCACTCTGTCCCCCTCAGGGAAGGATTCCTCACTCCTCATTCTGCTCTCTAGCATTGTTCAGTATGTTTTGCCTGTTACCTCTCCCAGTTACTATCTTTTTCTCAAATTCCTCATGCCCCATGTTGGGCACCAAAAGGGACTCTGGTGGGTTAACCTTGGACGAACATCAGGTGCCCACCAAGCCCTTATTTTCCCCATCAGCCAGACAGCAAGGGAAGAAAATAAGGTGGTAAAAGCTTGTGTGTCAAGGCAGCTAAAAAAAGCAAAAGCAAAGACATATGTGGTAGCAAAAAGAACCAGATTTTTTCTTTACTCTCAATCATGGGCTGGTGGTATCCAGCCTTTTAACATTTTACAGCAGCATTATGTTTAAGTAGAAACAGATGCATTATTTCTGTAAGCATAAATCTCAAATTAGAATTTGCTCAACAAGACATCTGGTCCTACAAGGTATAGGATGTTAAGTCCATGACACATCTAATGTAGCAAATCTTCATAACAGAATAACTCTGAACAAAGATCCTGGAGCTGAAAAATCATAAATTCTGAAAAGAATAGGATTTGGGGTTTGGCACATTCTTCAAGTGGGTATTTCAACTTTGCTTTTGGTAAAGGAGTTGACAAATTTCATAATAGTTATTAGTTTTCAGTCCTTTTTAGTAAGTCAGTAACACTGAGAAATGCTGGGTTCATTTTAGCCATCAGTCCTTGGTCAGTCGAAACTTTTTATACTTTGTCTGTAACCTTTATTCTTCTTAGATTCCTTTCAATTCCCAGCATGGGAAACAAACTCACATCTTATATCTGAATTCTGTGGTCGAGAATTTCTTTTTCTGAACTCATTCAGGAACTCTCATAATGATACAGTGAAGATTTATGATATTTCCTCCATCATGCTCAAGGTGTTTTTTTAATATCCCATGGGGTATAAACCAATATTGTAATTTAGGAAGAAAATAGCATCTCAGATTAAAATCTGGCAGCAGGAAGAAGAAGAAAGCACTGCATGTTTTTAAAGTTTGGGCAGGACAGGGATCTTTGCTTCAATGATATGTAAAGTCTCAGCTAGACCTATATTTTAAGAGAGAATAAATAAAAGAATTCTTAGCCAGCTGAAATTATCTGATTTAATTTGAAAAGCAAAGTATTGGATTTATAGCTACTATGATCAAAAGAGAAGAAAATTGAGGTGTTTTTTTTGGGAATAAGTTCTTATTCTTTTTAGCAATATGTTGTGCATATTTAGGCATATGACAGTCAAATTAGATAGGCACTATCCTGGGTTGACTGAATCTGGGGACAAGAAATGTTCTCCATCAAGAGCTGAGCTTTTGAGCTTCCCCTTCCCTTTCTCTATCTTTGTAAGTCTCCATCAGAAATAGTAACAATCGCACCACACTTTTTGCATAAAATAAATAAATAAATAAGTTATGCAGATCCAAATATATAATGTATAGGTACTCCAAAATCTTGCACACCAGCTGAATTTTTAGTGCAAACACTCTATACTTGTAAAATAAATCTTATGAAAAAAGCTATGCTTCCCTTTTACTGTAATACTGCAAAGAAAAATAGGCAAGACGTTGTAAAATGCCAAAAAAGAGAAGTGTCACCCAAGAGCATATTAAAGGCAGCAAATAAATTGTTGTGAATTCACAGCAATATTTCATTTCAAACAAGTTTCCATTCTTGAGTGCTAGAAGTGACCCATTGTTGAAAAGCAATGTGATTTGTGACAGTGGTGGCGTGAGAGTTCAATGCAGGAATCTGTAAATACACTTTGGCTCTATTTCAGCAATTGCAGAAGCAGGCATAAAAGACTGCTTTTTAAAGATCTTAAAGATCTTAAAGATTTCGATTTTAATATTTTTTTATGCTTCTTAAATCTGTATTTAAGTGGGCCACAACCCCCCCTTACCCTCATATTGAACTCCTTATAAATGACACAACACTTCAGGAGAGAATGATATTGACAACTAAAGCTTCCTAAAGGTAAACATGCTGCAATTTATTCTGGGATACAAGCATGTCTCACCTTGACAGCTTTCAGACTGTTGAGCTGAGAAAAAATAGGTGCAACTTTCCATTAAAGGTCTGCTTTAAGCCTGGTAGCTAAGAACATAAAAATGATACCTTTAAGAAGATTCCTAAATTCTAGCTGTGAACCACTTAAAGCATTGATTTTCTAAAGTGCTGAGCACTCTGCAGCTCAGGACAAGTGGTGTCTGTGTTCACTTTTAGGTGTCCTTATATTTGGGTGCTTTGGGTATTCAGGCTACATGCATAAGTGCTTAAATAGATTTTACTTAAACTGCTCTACAGGGATTTGTGAGCTAAACACTGGCTTTACCCAGATTTCAAGGTGTCAGATGCTGTGGTCTGCTAAAATGCCCCGTTAAAAATTTTCAGATGTGAATTCTGGGAGTGTAATCAAGATGAAAAAGGAGATAGAAGCATGATGGAGAATGACTGCAATTTGTTTCTCTTGTTTACTTTATGATCTTGAGTCTTGACTTGATATTCACATCAGACCAAGCTGTTTATATGCACTTATTCTGAGGTGAAATAGCTCTGTACTGTGCTTGCTTGGTTACACAATGTTTTACAAATGTATTCCAAGGCATTTTATTAAAGAACTTCCAGTGACAGCCAACTCCAGGCACTAGACAGTACTGGATGGGATGGTTATTCATGACAGCAAGAAATGGCTGGCTGAAGGAAGCTTGGGAGTGGTCTGTCAATGATGGAAAAGAGCAGCAGAAAAAGGATGATTGATTTTTCTGGATGGGATGAGAATGTGATAGGAAGCTAAGTCAAAAGAAGAAGAAATAAAAGGGAAAAGAAGAAATAAAATATGTGCAGATGAAAAGAAACTGGAAATAGAGATATTAGTGTGATTGCACAGGATTTTGTCATCAATAATTAATAGTTTTACCATGACAGAAAGGAGAAAAACAGTCAATAGTGGGATTGAGAGCAAGTGATGTGATCAGAGCAAGAGATAGGAGAGGAAGTTTTCTTTGGTAAGGACACTCAAATTAAAATGGAACGAAGTAGTAGGCAGTAGGGGTACATAATTTCAAGAAATCAAATCAAGATATGCTTAACTCATAAACATACTTGGATTTCAGCAATGTAGTACTCTGAAACCAGTGACCCCCAGAAACATTAATGGGAAAACAATTGCATATTCTGTCTGACTATATTTTTGTTTTAAAAACACTGTAAAAACATACCACAAGTGTGTCTGTACCTCACTGGAAGACACATTCACAGTGTAAAATTACATTTCTTCCAAGAATCCTGAATGAAGGACATACTTCAGGCCATTGTCTTGAACTCTAGCCCTCATTACCTTAATGGATTTAACTTAAACTCTTGATCACATGTAATATTGTCCATTGGCGCAATGATATTCTTCAGTCATAGAAGGAGGCCAGGTAGCTGGCAGCCTGCTCACAGCACCACTGGCCACAACAGGCTGCTTTGGCTGCTGCTGTCTTTGCCATGAGGTCAGGGGGACAGGGCCACCGGCCACAAGTCCTGATATTCAGCAGGGACGGTCACAAGGAAGCTGCACTCTTTTTGGTGGGCTGGTACCTCATTTTACTATCTGTTAATTACAACTGAATTAGGGAAGATGTGCAAGAATTGCAGCTCTTTTCTGCAGGAGGTGCTGCTGCTACTGCTTTGTGTTCCTGAGGTCTTTACACCGAAGATACCTGCAGCCTTGTATTGATACCACAGTGAGACTTTCCAAAAGGGAAAAAGGCGTCAGAGAGGTTGATTAGGCAAAGAATTCTAAACACTGAAGCAAGTGCCAAAATGAAAGCCAATCTAATGAGGAAGTGGGGTGGACTTTGACACAGTGACCACATCAGGCAGGTAAAACTAACTTGCTTGCCTTGATAAATTGTAAAATTTTTTTTAACTAACAAAAGTCTTAGCTCAATAGAAACCTTCACAGGCAGAGATAAAAAGTTGCTGCTTTCCTTTTTATCACTTTATAAAACTGTCTTTTCTTGTGCTCTGAGAAAATGATCCACAGGTGAAAGGAGGATTGTCATTGACTCACAAGCATGAGTCACCTGGAAAAAGACTTGGCTGTTAGAGCTGGGGTACAGATCTTTCTCTTTAGGCGTCTATATAAGACATCTCAGTGAAATTCTAACATGTAACTTAGCTGTATTTTTGATTTCAGAGACTCTTTTCCTTCACAGAAACATCACAGTTCCCCTACAATGAATGTTACTATTCAAGTACTCAAAAAAAATTCAGTGAATTGTGTAAGTATGTTATTATTTATTTTGTTAAAACACACCCTCTAGCTTTTGAGAGCAAAACTGAGAGCAGAAACAACCGAATTCCATCCCCTTTTCAAAACAAATTAAAGGAGTCATTTTAGTGGAAAAGTAAAGAGTGGGAAAAAAACCCTATCTTAAATACCTGAGGGAACTGGCCATAAAATCAGCTACAACAAAAGAATCAAACCAAAGTCTCAGAAGAATCTGGCCTTCACATGTCTAAGTCAATTCAAAACATCACAGAACTTGCAGTGACAAAGCACTCATAGGACATGACAGCTTCATATCTGAAACCCAGTCAGGTTTCAAGGTTAAAGCCATATTTATGTTTTCAGAGTTTTTCTTCCCAATTTTTAAGGTTATATCTATGGATATTATAACATCTAATCTGAAAATTTCTAATAGGTTAAAAGGCAATCTATCATCATCTTTGAAATGTGATGTTAACAGCTTTATAGTTAAATTAGGCCATGAAAAATGGCTAAAGGTTGTCTATGAAAAAGCTCTTTTTTATGACAGAGATAATTGAACCCATAGAGGGGAAAGTATAAGCTGAAAATGATTTAGAAAATTCATCATGAAAGTGTGTCATTATATTAATTTAGAGAGAAAATATCTTTTTTTTTATTATTTACCTGTGTCTAATGAATTCATCTTTCTCTGAACAGACAGGCTAAGTGAATGTCAAAATGTTAATGATGAGCAAGTTGAAAGTTAGACTTTAACCTCAGCATGATGCTGAGCAGTTAAAAGAGTATTTCTGATGTCCTTGTAATGCAACGTGAGATAGATCTTTGTGAGCCTTTTTTTTTTCATTGAAGGATAAAAAGAAAGATGTTGGGGAAAAATTTAATTAAATCAATTTGTTGGCATTTTTTTTCTCTTCTCATATCAGTGTATTATGCAAAGAAAGTGTCCTAAGAGAAGTGAAAATTTCACTTCAGCCTGCATATAAAATGATTTACATTATTCTCAAAACCTCATTCTTTATCACCTCAAGATAATGAAGGTGACAGAATGAAATATGAAGAAGGAAATATAAAGTCCTGTTACTAATTTTTAGCTCTGCATATTAGCTGGAGTGCACACTGACTCAAAATTTTCCCATTTTATCATTGTTTATCGAGTAATTTATAGTCAGTACCATTAATTGCCAAAGTAATGAAACCAATGAGAGCACCTCTGTAGTGAACAATGAGGAAGAACATCCAAAGTACTGGGTGATAACTAAGCTGTGTCAGACCCCACAATATGTAACTTCTTTTTAAAATGAGTGTTCAAATCAATATAATTTAATTGTTGATTTAGACATTTTTCATAATGAAGCTTTATTGTAGATCTTATTTTCTTAGTGTCCTAATTAAAAAAACAAAACAATTAACATCTCTATTGAGTGTTAGGACTCCCCATAATTTTGTGAATTCTCATAAGGAAAATGCATTTTCTTTTAGTGAGTTTTAAGTATGATAAATATTTAAGACAGAATGAAATGAAAAATTTTGTTGAACCTACTTAATAATTTAGTAGTGTTCACCATTCCTTAAATAAATATTTTGCTATTATTTCTATTTTACTGAAGTACAGATTCAGGGAGGAAAGAAGTTCTTGTAAAAAAGGAATTGAAAGATTTCTCTGGACAGATTTTATAAAAAAGGGTCATGTATCGGGATATTTAAGTTTGAACTTGTGTGTCTTGAAAATCTCCTAAGTGTTGCAACAAATTATGGGGAACTAATGACATCTAACAGTAGAAAATTGGGGCTGTTTCTGCTCCCATTTACAAGGGTTTCATATGGGTATATGCTGTTTACTTCTGTTAAGTCCATTTTAATTTACATAAGTGTATTGGAATGGAAAAAAAGGTGTCCATTTGGGTTATTTATTTGCCCATTATGTGCATATTTCTATACATTTCATTATAACCACATCACAGCTGAAGAGCTGTTACAATGGTCTTGGTCAAAGTTCAGGACTGTTGCTCTGCACCCTTCTCCCCAGTTTGCTAAATAGAACAGAACAAAAAATATCTGCTCAAAAAAGGACAGGAAAATACAATATGTTGTTCTGCCTATGCCTCTCTGTCAGTAGCTGAATACAGTGTAAAGGAATAACTGTGGTGATTCTGTAGCAAGTTAGTGTTCCCTCACAGAGAGAAAATCAATATTTCGATCAAACCAGCTATTAGAATAGCAGAGAACAAGCTCCCAAGATACAAGGAGGAAATTTTTTACAATGAGGGTGGTGAAACACAAGGGCAGATTGCCCAGAAAGGTGAAAGATGGTCCAGCCCTGGAAGCACTAAAAGCCAGCTTGTGCAAAGCTCTGAGCAGCCTGACCGAGCTGGGGATGTCTTTGCTCACTGCAGGGGGGTTTGACTAAATGACCTTTAAAGGTCCCTCCAAACCCAAAGTATTCCATGACTCTGTGATTCCTGAAAAGAAATTGGTCTGAAAAAATGGCTGCACTTCTGCATTGCATCATTTTGGTATGGATGGCATTACAGAGGGACAAAAATAAAAGTACACGTCTTCCATGCACAGTGGATTTAAACCCAGGCCTTGTCACTGAGGTACACAATCAAAAATAAGTTTTTAATCAATGTAAGCAGAAAGTATATAGAAAAACACATGGAAATCTCAAAATCTCCTTTATATGAGAATATAAAATGTGGGCATTTGCTTACAGGAAATAAGAAATAGATAAAAGGTACAATAAAAATATTACAATACAATAAATACAATAAAAGATTCATTAACTTTTTTCATAGATGATATTTTGCAAAAAATGGAGGGTCAAATGAGCAAAATATATTATAATGACTATAATTTGGAAACACCTGTGACTTATTTCCATAACAAAGGACTGTGTATTAAAGACAAATGAGATGTTTATGCTACCTGTAAAGGAGAGCTAGCTGCAGATACTGAATCAATAACTCACTGCTTTATGAAGCTGAATTTTAAGTTAATACATTTATTCAGATACCTATTTTCAGATCTCTACATAAACACAAGAGAACACAGTTCAATATTGTAACCAAAATGCTTGTCATTATCAGATAAAAACAAAAATATTACTATTAAAACATACTACATGTGAAGTACTAGTAACAAAAAGGGACACATCCCCCATGTATGTAAATCCATGAGAAATGGTATAATACAAGAGAAAAGAAAATCCAGGAGTTTACAATAATTCTCTTGAATATGTTATCCTTTTTAACCTTATCAGAAAAATGTTCTTCAATCATTCAAACTAGTTTTGTACAAGAAACAAAATTACTAAATTCTCTGCATGAGTTACTGTCACAGTTCCACCAATGAAGAAGAAAAGGAAAGGTTGTCTTTTATGTTTCATATTAGGCATGCTTTTCAGTGCTGTTAAGTTACATTTCTGTGGATTAGATTCCTATTAACTGATTGATCTTTGCCAGTCATTACCGCAGAACATTACTGATGCCATGATAAGCACCAGTGAAATAGAGGGTTTTTTATCAATATATTGTCTTGTGATGCTCAGATATATCTTTTCCTTGGTAATTAATGTCTCTTTCTGTCTAAAATAAGTAAGCCTTAGATGAAAAATAGATAAAAAAATATGAACATGCTCAAATAATTGGAATGTATCCATTATATCTATGCCTTCTTTTATAAAGATCAATAGGAAAGTTGTATCTTCATCTGTCCTCGAGAGAGGAGAGAGGGTGCACAACCTCTCCTCCCTGGGTACAATTTTGCTGCTAACAGGGAATGTACTTCAGTCTGCAAGTGATTTTTCCAAAGATGTTTTTAAGTGGGTAAAATACATGTTTTGGAGTGTGAAGAAACCATACGGGTCATCATGACTCAGATGGTCAGTCCAACAAGTCTTTGTGTGTATTTTGGGTATCTGAAAGGGAACATTGAACCAGATCTACATTGACAGTCTCATATGAGATTTAGTCTTGTTAGCATAACTACAAGGAGTGATCCCATATCTAAGTAAATTTTTTAAGATTTTTTCAAACCATTCAGCCATGAAACATGTCTTTTTAGTTTTCTTTACATCTGAGTGTAATTACCAAAGGCCTCACTGAAATCCCAGAAGAATGTATGGATGGAAAAATGGCTAAAAATGCTTAGCATGAAATGTGCCATTGTGAGTAAGCTTCTAGTGAGCCCTCAAAATGGCAGCGCAGAATAAGGGTCCTCTCATTACACATATCACCTTTCAGAGAAAAAGGAACACTGATCAACTAATTTTCTTTTCTGACCCATGAAAAAGGCAGTAGGTATGACTAGTTTGTCCTGGTGTCTAATTAACAATGAGATTAAAAATGCATTGGAGTCTACTGTGTTGTCTGCACCTGCATTGACAACAATAGCAAGAGGCCTGGCTCATGTCTAGACATGCACAGGTAGATATCTTAATTTGTAGATTCAATATCAGTAACAAAATTGCAATATGTGAGGAAATATAAGGAGAGATTTTACAATTTATGAGGAGACACTGAGCAAAATTATCAAGCTGTGGAAATGTTTAGAAAATGAGATAATGGGTGCAGCATCAGAACTTGAGCAGAATATTAATTTCTGAACCTCTTATATACCAGGTATCTTGTCACAAAAATCAGGGAAATGCAGTACTTGTACATCCTCCTTTTTTACCTGCTTTTATCCAAACAAACTCTCTGTGTATTGTATATTGTTTGATTTTCCCAGGAAGACAAACTAGGCTCATGACCAGAGTAGTCTGAAGAAACTTATGGAAGAAATCACAGTGTGCAGCATTTTGAGAAGCCTATTGAGAAGCACTGCATGTTTATCACAACCTAAGCATTGACAGAAAAAAATAATAGCAATAGCTAACTCATGTTTTGTCTAATAATTGCATGCATCCAGTGCACTTTTAAATCAAATCTGCTTTTCAGAGGAAGTGTTTGGACATTTTCCTTATGAAGGTACCTAGAAACTCCCAGATTCTGAAGAGAGGTAATGGCAAGATATGTTTCCAAAAGCAAGGTAGCTTCACAAAAGCAAAGTGTTCCTTTTTTTTACTCCATTCTCCCCTGAATTCTTCAGTATCCAGAAAAAATGCAGAGAAGTTGATGATGACGTCCAGTGCAATGATCAGTTTTTCTCAAACAACTTATTATTTTAACTTTTGGTATCACATTTGAAATTCTAAATATTGAAATTCTTCACAGTGCCCTGCTTTTTTGTCTTCTTTTATTAAGATTTTATTGTTACGTTATAGATAGAGGAAACATTTTGGAGCATTCATTTGAGATTTTTCTTCTATTTATCTCCTGCTGCTCAAAGGGCAGCTTTACTATTCCTCTGCATCACAAATGAGAATGTTTTTCCTGGATTTAGTAGTCTTTCTATTTATTTGAGATTCCTCTTTCCTGATCTTACTAAGTCTTAGAATGTACCATTTTATTGGCTGCATTTCAAATTTCAGACCCGTGGTTCTGCTGTTTCAATCCAAGATCAGTCACAAAGGTTCCTATACAAACAAATCACAAAATGCAAATACTGCTAATTGGGATAAATTAACAGGAATTGGAGTGAAGTACTGTAGATCTAGGCCAAAGTGGCTTTTGTTTTCCATTTGAGATTTTAAAAAACCAATTGTCCTTTTCAGTTCTCCATGACTATATCAGCAAAAACTTTAACTGTTACATACAAAATTTTTAGGATAAGAATATTTAAGCTAAAATATATCTTAATATAAGGGATTATTGCAACAGTTTTTCTGTTATTTTGTTCACATGATTCATGCTTAGAAACAGTTGAGAGCCCTAGGCATAACCTTGTGCCTGCTTAAATGAAATTATCTTTCTTGAATCACTAGCTAAACCACTTCCGTGACTTAAGTGACACTTTGCTCTTTTTCACATTCATGTCTTACATTTCTGCTGCATGATCAGCACTTGACCTTAGTTCATTTGCTGCCTGACTGCAGAAGAGTGTTAAATCAAATAGAGAAGGATCTGGGTATTACTTGCTGATGAAAGTATCTGTGCACAACAATTTGTACTTGGCTCTTTTCAGCATTTGACCACTCCACGATGGCAGGACGTGGTGCCTGTGGCTCAGTCCAGAGAGCACTGCATCTGCATCCAGTGCCATTCCAGTTCCACAAGGTGATTTGTGGGATGGGTTTGGGAGACCTGTGCCCTTGCAATTGCAGAAAGAATGGTCATAAAGGCTAGTGAGTCCTTCCCTATCTATTTTACAGGTTCAATTAAAAATCCACAATTTCTTCCTAGTCAGGAGTTGGAATTTGAAGATAATTCTTCTGTTTGCATTGCAGCAATACTTACCCCCTCATAAAAATATGACTGTTGCTGACATTCTCTTTTAGTAAGACTTCAAAACTCACCATCATCTCTCTATGGAGCAGGTTCTGCACAATTAACTAGAAAGGTTTTTTGGTTGGTTGGTTGGTTGGTTGGTTGGTTGGTTTTTTGTTTTCTTTCCTAAGACACATGAACTTAAATATGTTGGAAAAGAAATCAGTCAGTTCTGGAACTTTAGTCAAAACACAAGCACTAAGAAAACAGTTTGACTGTCTTCACAGTAGAGAGCTACTCAGTTGGTACAGAGTTCAGGATGCCAAATATATACATATAAATAAATATACATATGTATATGTACTCTTGCAAATTTTGGCTCTTCTGATAAGTTCCAGACTGACAAAAAACTGCAATAATAGTGAGTCTTTCAGTGGTAACTGGCACTCTCCATACACATTTTAAAAACTTCTGTTTTAAAGGTTAACATGATTGACTGGGGCTGAGACTGCTCATACTAGGTCAGTTCAAAGCTCTCTCTAGCCCAATACCCAGGCTTCATGGTGGACAAATAGAGGGCTACAGAGGTTAAAACTGGAGCAGAAACCATGCTTGTTCTGCAATTAAGAAAATATTGTGGTGTATGTTAGGGCATGTGGATTCTTTCTTGTCCATGGTCTCAAAGCTTGTGAAAGTCCCCTCTTCCCATAGCACTTAAATCTGCTTGTTCTCATTTATTTTCTGTAGAATGAATAAATACAATCAGGACTGTATTGAGAAACCATGAATCTACAGCCCATTAAGAAGTTCTTCCTGTGCATTTCATTCAAGCTGTTCAGAGCTGCCATGCAGCTCTACAGGCTATTTTCTCTATTTACCATGTACAGACAAAGTTTACAGTGAAGGCTTGAACTACACTCCTTCCAAAGAGAGCCCCATGTGTGCCCCAGATCTGCTCCCTGTGGGCAGCTGTGAGCCACACACATGGAGGTGACATGCAGTCACAGGGATGGGCCTGAATCTATTCTGAAGTAAAACTCCAAAATATAAAAAGATGCAAAATTCAGGCCTTCACACAAACCAGCTCAGTCTATTTGACTGCTGATATTGCACCAAATTATTTGTTAAGGTAGAGATACTCACTGCCTCCAAGCTTCTGATTTCAGTTTATAAACTCCAGTATGAAAGTGATTTTCGGCTTCTTAAATCTCAGAATTCCCCACACTGGAAGGAAAACATTAGGATTGTGTATGTTGTATCTATCTTTCAACTGTCAGTATTATTAAACTATTCAGGGGCACAAATACAGCTTTTCATTTTAGATCAAAAGCCAAAGCAGATAAGTGGGACTCTTGACAGCAAGTTGTATGCTAATAGGAAACCAAAAGATGTTTATGAGTTGAAGTCTTTCCCAATCCTCTTTCTGATTATTGAATTCACTTTCCATTATTCAGCTTTGATTTGAGCATAAAACACAGTATAATTGTATGGAGGCTGGTAAATTTGTACTTGAACAGAACATTAACTGCAGATATAGCATCTCTTATGGAAACCAGTTCAAGGTGAAACTGATACATAGGAGACACAAGGGCACTTCATAAAAGCAGGAAAGCCATCAATTTAAAAGGCTACACAAGAACACATAAGTGTTGAAAGAAAAAAAGAAATTACCATTTCTTCAGGGATGGGCAATATTCTGCTTGGGAAAGGATGGAAAATGTAGTAATGTAAAAGTATAGCAGACTTCAGATATTTAGAAAACATCCAAAAACATTGGCAAGAATGGTGGGTTACAGGAGGTAATTATTCTTTGCTTTTTAAAATTTTCTAATTCTTACAAGAAGAATGGAAGGTATGGATAGTTATGGATACATTGGTTGCCAGCTTGCCAAGTGGCATGGTGTATTCCAGTAATGTCTATGGAATATTATCTTTCATGAAATTAATTAAGACTTCTTAAACCTAAACCAATTCAGGAAAAGGCACGTGGTATTCTTCTGAAACGAATCCATGCAGATACTGGAGGAACTGCAATTGTGAACAATTATAAACATTATTTTAAAATAGACAGTCAGTATCCTGTGGGTACTCTCAGATAGCATGAAGAGGTTTGCATTCCCACTGTTTTGGCTGGTGTTACTTCACAGGGCAATAAAGCAAGAGACGTTGCAAGAGAAACTTCACACTCCAGGAGGAAAAGGTCGCCAAGCAGTGAGAGTTATACAATAGCTTTTGAATCAAAAATAGGAGAGAAAAACAGGTTGTTGCAGTCCTCAGACTCAAATTCCTCCAGTAACAGAGTAAAAGAGAATGTTCGTAAACCTGAAAAAATGAACAGTAGTTTTCTTGGCATCATTGAAATGAACTAAAATGGTATCGAAGCAAAGCTATCTGCTGTTTTTGGTTTTTTTGTGCTTTGGAGAAGCAACTCATCCTCCTATTAAAAAATTGAAATTAATATTAATTGTGTAATAACAAGTGATAAACTAGTTTATCTATATCTTGAACATGAGAAAGCTTAGAAACATTTTTCAGGCACTTTTTCCTCAGACGAACTCATTATTTTTTTCTCTACCCTTCCTTTTGCTTTATGCTTTAGGCTAGGTCTCATATTGTATTTGGAAAAAAAGAGCATGTTATAAAGTTCTTCAGAGGCAAAAGTTGGAGTCAGTTGTCATAAATGTGGCCATCAGTTCAGAGGCACTAATCTACAATCACATCTGGTCTCAGTCATGAGTTCATAATGGAAAAAGTATGAACTTCCTTTATTTGTATAAATGAAGTTCGCAATGATAATAACTGTTGTTTTATATCATTTGACAAAGTATAACATTTGATAAATGGAAATAAATGCAAATTTAAAATATCTGTATTGGTGTACTAGGTAAGAAAGAACATTTTACTCAGAGGTTAATGACTTGCTGGTTTGAGGAAGAGGGAGATGTCTGCACTGATCCTGTCCAAACTACATTAGCATTTAAAGAGAACTAAGAGCCATTGGTGGTCCAGGAAAGAAACTTCTCCAAGGTAAGCTGTCTGTCATTGTGTTCAATGACAAGAAAAGATTTTTGAAGTTAAATAAAAATGGCATAAACAGGCAAGTTAGCACTCTCTCCAAAACATCTTATGAACAATCTGAAGATACATAGCTGGCAGGAGATATAAATTCCTGAAATTCAGAGTAAGAATGTGTCAAATTGCTACAATTTCTAGAGAGATCTTCATCCAGCTTTAAAGGGATTTGATTTTGAAATAATCTAAATTTTTCTTTTCTGACGCTTCTGTCTTTAAAACTTTGCTCATTTTTTTGGTTTTGTAAATTAATTTGTTTTCAAAATGGCAGGACATTTATTTAGAATGATTTAAAGATATATGGATCACACACACTTCAGGGATATACTTCCAAGATATTCTTACAGCACACCAAATTTCAGCAGATAATCCACAGCATGCTTCTGCACAGACGAGTTTGAGAGACACCATTGTGATGTCTAAATGGGTCAGACATGAACTGGCAACTGTTCTCAGCTGAGAAATTCCTCTTTTCTAAAGGAAGTTACACTTAAGGAGTACACTTAAATCTTGATAGGTCTCATGGAGTTTATGATATGAGAACACAAAAAGAAACTTAGATGAATGAATATCATAAAGACTATATATTTCAAATGTGTTAGTTATTCTCCAGCTAAGTCAGAGGACAAAGATGTCATGATTCTGAAATTACATATTGCTAGAGAGGACGTAACAGCTACTTTTCAGCTATGTAAAATAATGAATCTACAATACTAATATGAGTGGTTTTTTCCTGCAAGGATTTTGTGGTGCTTTTTTTTTGGATCGTGGTGTTAAAGATGACATAGTAAAACTTATAGTTCTGGGGAAAATTATTAGAGATAAAAGTTATCTCACTTTTTTATATTTCATATGAGCTAAATATGGGCAAAGTACAGTTTTGGCATTCAAAAGCTATAAATTAAGCTGTATTGCAGAGCTATCTCTGATGGTCTAGTGCATGGAATGTGAGTGGGTTTGTAAAAATTGCTTTCAGAAAAATGACTAAGGATGAAATCACTTTTAGTTAGGAAAACCTGTGCATTGTCTCCCTAGATATTTTTAGGCTTTTGCTCTTTCATACAAAGGGAAGTACTGAATGTATATGGGATGAGGCAGATCCATTATCAGAAACACTGATACTTAAAAGCACTGAATAGTTTGAGTGCCTTCACATTTGCACACTCAACTTGCTATCGCTTTTCCTAAAGTGCACCTTGTCAAGACTTTCTATAAGCAGCCCTACCATTCCCTTAAGGTACCTTTGTAACCCCTCAGTGCAGACAAAGAACACATAAGTAGATGATTTTAAACATCCAGGTCATAATTTATATGAAAACTGAAGCATGGTGTGAATAGGGATGATAGCTCTAAATGTACCAATCTAATTCTATGAAATCACATGTCCTTTTCTTTCTTTCTTTTTTCTCAAGAACTGCCAGTCTCTCACTCGGAGAGACAATGGAAAATAATAGATCACTTCTAATCCCAATGGACGGGGATGAACACAGTCAAAATTTCATGTAATAAAATATTTTTTTAAAAAATCAGTAATACTAAATTAGTAGTAGCTTCCAATTGTATACTGTTGCTTTCAGTCTCAGCAAAACTGCTACTGGGCAAAGTGACCACAAAAGAATGAGAAAATATGAGAATGGGGAGATAAAATTGTACCGGTCCTAGACCAAAAACTAACACTGTATGTGAGGATCAACAGCTCAAACAACAGAAATAAGCACTATTATTTGCCACAGGTTTCCCAGCAGCATCAGACTCTAAAGCAGATGAATTTGGAACAATGACAGTAGTAAATGTCCTGCAAAAATGCTAGTGACAGGAGGCCTTCAAGGGTGGTATCATGAGGTTAGCTGATGCTACATCAAAATAAAACATATCCAACAGTAATTCTATCTGAGCACTCCCACCTCAGAAAGCAAATCAAATCCAGGTCTGCATCGCAAGCAGCATAGGCAGCATGTCAAAGGAAGGGATTCTGTCCCTCTGCTGTTATGAGACCCCCACCTGTGAGACCCACATAGTCTTGGTGTCCCCAATCTAAGAAAGACATGGAACTGTTCAAGTAAATTCAGAGAAGGCCATAACATTGATAAGAGGATAGAATCACCTCCCTTATGAAGCAGGTGGAGAAATTTGGGGTTGTTCAGCCTGGAGAAGAGATGGTTGTATGGAGATCATTGAACTGGGATTAAATCACAATGGAACTGTACTCTAACCCATAGAACAAGGAGTACAAGCCCAACAAATCAGGAACAAATGTTAAGTTGTCAATGTTGATGCATGTGTTGCATGGGAAAAACAAGGATTTATTTGTGAAAGCAATACCATCAGGGCCTGAGACATTTGTCTTTGACACTGAAAAAATGCCATTTTGAAATACATCCTGAAAAAACTACTGAAACTGTACTTGCATATGTTGGAAATAGATGTGTCTATATGAGAACTATTTGTGGCACTAACCTTACAGACAACACCACTGTAGAGATGAGCAATCACTCAAATACCTGTAATTTTACCAGAATTGTGGGAAGTTACTTTAGTTATTCAGCTCAGGTCACAACCAACTGACTGTTGTAATCTAACTGCACATCATATAAAGATTTTCTGTCTACCCTCCACTGGAATGAATCTTACATTGGTAAAGAAACTACTGCAACATGATGGCCTGTGCCAACTGGTAGAACATACTGGAGACGATGGACAGAAAGCTCTAATCCATGTTCACCATGACACAGAGAAGATATACTATGTCCTGTAAAGAGTGAAGAATGAAGTCAGTGCTGGTGGGGCACCTTGTTCATATGGTTACCAACAGTAACAGAAACTCTAAATCAGATGCTGCACCCCATAATCACTTTGTTAATTTCCATTATATTATACTTGTTAATGAATACTATTTTGTATGTTAAAATATGGAGAAAAGCTAGGGGGTGATGCTGTTCTAAAGACCACCTTACATATATAATAATACTTATTCACATTTATACTCACATTTAACAAAACCTGCATAATTAGGTAATCTAACAAAAAAAAATCCAATTCCCAAATTACAATCATATAGGGCATTAATCTGTTTAAAGCCACAGAGGCAAGAGCCAATCACACTGCCACTCTGTGGAACAGGATGGACTGGGGAGTTTTTTACAGGTATGCCTTTATGCATTTAAATGTATAAAGGTCTGTGTCCATGTGTAAGTATATATGGATTTAAATACCCTCTAGCTAGTACAGTATGAACGTTGCTGCCCAGATCTATAATTAAATCACTGTTGCAATTGTAGTAAACTCTATCAAAACACTTTGTAAATGTTGAATTAGTCAATGATTGAGTGCTGTTAAACCCTTTTGCACTTTTACCCTTTCGCAACCCTAGTTTCCATGTAAGTCATTCTAAATTGCTTCTAACTTGATTTTCCTTTGCATATTTCACTATGAGTAAGTAATAGAGTGAACCTTGCCATTGACTCTGTTAAAGTCACAAATTTATTGTAAGATCTACTTTGACCAGTACCTTTGACAATGATTCTTTAAGTGACCTAGAACACTCCTTCATGACAAGAGAGATCATTGATGGAGCCCAGCATTAGTCACACTTGTGATTCCTTAATGAGAAATGTGAGAAGAGCCAGGGAATTTAAATTCCTTTTGTAGAAAAGGAATAACTAGGACTGGATCTTTAACTTTTGCAAATTCTACATTTGCACAGTCTACCTCAAAGCTAACTGACCCTGGTCGATGGAATTAAATTAGCACTTGTAAGATGCAATACATCTGGCATGTTTTGGACACTAATTGTGTTTATTCCAAAGGACATCCAGGTCAATAGATCAGAAGAAAATACCTACATTGAAGATTACTTAATTTTTAAGATGACTTTCACTCCTTTCTTTGGATTGTGTAGAACTTGACTTCACTGTATGGCAGTGAAGAATTCTGGGCACTGGTGTGTAGCCACAGATGTGTCTGGTAATGAAGACAAATAATTGCTCTCAAATAAAGCTGAGGCTTCCTGCTAGAGGTGGCAATGAAGTGCTACTTCAAATATTACAATTCTTCCTATAGAAGGCCTGAAGATGCCCTAAACCTTTCAGTGCCTAACTTCTTATAACACACCCTATTTTAGGAGGAAGAACAAGATTTTTAAGATGATTCTTAAATTTTTTTTTGGTTGGTTTTGTTTTGTTTTGATTTACAGCGCCCTATTTTCAATCTGGTATCATGAATACTCAGAGGTTAATGAATTGGCCATCCCAAATTGTCTTCTGATAAAATTCTACAAGCATGGGTTTTGTTACTTAACACACATCTAAAAATTATATTTTTTAGTTTTAAGAGGTGAGCTGAAGAAGAACTGTAAAAAATCTTCAGCCACCTGTGTATTTCCTGCTATTATGAAAAATTCTATTTTTTATTGTTTTAATTTTAATATGTAATAAAGATTAGGAAATCATATTCCCACAGAAATGAATGTACTCTGAAATTTGCACATACAGGGTTTGCTGTAGATTCTAAAGAAGACAGAGCTGACTCATTTGGTTTTAAAATGGACACATTGAATATAGCACATATAGAGAAGAATTAACTAACTGTAGCAAAATGTTTTTCACAACTGCTTCTCTCTGCTGGAAATCCCACAATCATACTTAAAATCTAAGATAATGAGAAAGCCTCTAAGCTGAAAAAGCACTCCCTTTAATAATTTAAATTCCAGTTTAAGATATAATTTTCCAAACAGAATAGAAATTCCTAAATTTTTAAACCCAGAAATTTTCTAAAATATCTTTTTCCTAAATTTAAATTGAAATTCTTTTCACTTACTAAGATATTATTTCGCTGCAGTTCCTTATAACTCACTGCTACCTGCACTGCATCTGAGTAAGGGCAAAGAGTCTCTTGCTCCACTTGGGACAACAGTATTGACCCCAAAGGTACAACAGCTCACTAAAACATCTGGAGGGGTAGGATGTGGAGTGCTCACTGAGGTGGGACTACAAAGAGCACACCATTCCAGCAACAGTCAGGGAAGAGACCACAGGGATGGACACAGCAGCAGGATCTAATCTGAGATAGCTATAGTAAGAAATATGGCCAGCTCCCACAAGAGCTCTACTGAGTTGGGAGGAATTTCATTCAGACGCAAGCACCTGGTACCCCAGTACTGAAGTTGTGGTGAGCTTCCTCTTCTGCTTATTTCAGCATGGGGCACTATGGACAAATACAGATGGCATTTTTAGGACTATTTGTAGCACAGGACGTTCCATGTGCTTCTCATAGTGCCTGACAGACATTTGAAAATTGTGTATCTGGTTCAAAACAATTCTGGTTTCTTTCTTGTATTATTAGTAAACATCTGCTTTTAGATCCAGACTGTTTTCCAGGTAGATTAAAATGGTACAAGCCAGACATGCTGTCCTTCATTAATGGACTCAAAGGATATAGCTTTCATTTCTTGATGGCATAATTAAAAAAAAAATCAAATTTTTTTGTCACCAAAGGGTCAGTGTCTCTAAAAGTCAGGTTTGACACTGTATTTTCAGAATTTGCATTACTAAACTTAATTATTGTAAACTTGGGCACGACTATATTTTCTCATTGTTTTGGTTGGGATACAGTTGACTTTCTTTTTAGCAACCCATAAGTTGCTGTGGTTTCGAATGGTGCTGAAATCAGGGTTGATAACACAGGGTTGTTTTAGTTGTTTAGTTTCTGAGCTGAGCTCACAGTGCCAGGACCTTCTCTGTCTCTTGCACCTTTCCCCTGGGAGCAGGCCTGTACTGCAGAAGAAACTCTGAGGAGACACAGCTGAGACACAAATGACCCAAATGACCACAGGGGTATCCCAGACCATTCGGAGCTCATGGCCAGCAACAAAATCTGGGGAGTCAAGAAGGAAGGGGAGCACTCAGAGCTATGGTATTTGTTTCTCTGAGCCACCATTGTGTTGATGGAGCCCAGGTTTCCTGCAGATGGCTGAACCCCTGCCTGCCCATGGGAAGTGGTGAATGACTCCTTGTTTTGCTTTGCTTGTGTGTGGCTTTTGTTTTACCTGTCAAACTGCATTTACCTCAGTCCATGAGATCTCTCACTTCTGTCCTTCCACCCCACTGCAGAAGTGACTGAGGTGCTGTGCGCTGCTTTTCTGCCCAAAGGGCTTTAACCACAACACTACTGACCATCTCAGGACCACCTTTACAAAGGCAGAAATTTTTAATCCAAAGATTCCTTATGGAGGGCAATTTATACTATGAAGGTATGCAAGATTTTGGTGGGTAAAATGAAACATTTTAACATGAGTTCATATAATTTCAAATAATTATGTAATAATACCCAAATCTGAGGGTATTATTGTTGAATTGTACAATAAATGTTTAATAGGATTGGATCTTTATTCAATAATTATGCTTTTTGCCTTCAGAAAATAAAATTAGGAAATATTAAGTAAACATAAAATTTAAAATAATTTCTTAAATTAAGAATAAAATATACAATCTGAATGCCTGAATATATTCTACGTATATGATTTGGGCCATGTACTGGTTTTTGCATAACATGCTTTAGATAGAGCAGCATTATCATGCAAATATAAAACAGAGAGGCAAGTTAATAACATTTGTGCAGTACATTTTTTTACAACAAAGTATATGAGCTATTTCAAAAGCATGTTGTCAGTTTGCTAGTTATGCCTTCAGAAAATAGTCCCATAAAATGAGTGCAAGCTGCCCTCTAAATTACAATGCAATTTTCTTATTTTAGTGGAAGGTAAGCATTTGGAATACCATCTTGTTTATCACAAATAGTGAACACCACATTTGCTCAATGGAAAATTTTAATCAGTTAAGTGACAGTTGTGGATTCAATTTTACCTTTTTTAGGAGTCCGTTTTAAATACTTAACTACAGAATATGCTGCAGTTTAGGTAATGAAAATGACCTGTCCGTAGAATTACCATTATTGCACATGTAAAGTTATGTACTGGAAGAGAATTTTTGTACACTGCAATATCAACTGGATTTATTTTAGCCAGTTAAAAGAGGACATACCACAGCATAAAAAAACTGACTCTCATAAAGGATAAATATTGTCCTCTGACCCAACTCCACCTAGTTTGGGTTATTTTACCTGGGTTGGGGGTGAATCAGGGTTTCATGTATCCATTTCTTCAGTTAGTGTACATTTGAGTACTTCGTTAAGAAGTGTCTATTTGGCCTACTCTACTTATATAACACTGATCAATTATTGTGAATAATTTTTCAGTTGCAGTTGCTAATATATTTACCAAGCAAAACTTCATGAGTGTGCTAAAATCACTTTCTTTGAGCATGCTGTAAATCACACGAGGTAGTCAGAGCCCTCTTCACTATAGAGTCCTCTTTATTTTATGCATGTTTTATATGTAAGAAGTAGGTCTTTTGTGTCCTAGCAAAAAAAGCTCATTATATATGTGCAATTCTATTTATATATATATGATCAAGGCAGAAATGCGGCGTTCCTGGCTGGAGAAGATGAATCACTGCTCTGGAAGTCATGTTCAGGTCCATTGTAAATGGACCAGAAAAAGTGTCACTAGCCAGTTCTTGTGGCACTGAAGTGCAGAGTGTAGAAAAGGTTATCCTGTAAAAAGGAGGTTCCAGTGGCTTCACTGAGTAGAACTCAGGATGCTTCCAGGGATTGAGGAATCCTGGGTAATCAGGCTTAAAAATTCTCCAAGGGCTTTCGTCTCAGGGAGCAGAGGTCACTCATGAACAAAGACCCTGAACAAAGACGTGCCAGGGTGGAATGGAGGTGGGTAAATAATGAACTAACACTGCACAATGATTTCTGTCACAATCATAATAAACATAAGGACTACATGTCTTACAAATTCAAATGTTATTTTTCTTACTGGTGCTGAAACAGAATGAAGTTGCAGAGCAGAATTCCTGAGAGTCAGATTCTGTTACACATATTGGACATGAAGTGCCAATGGCTTCAAAAGAGGTTAATTGCAAAGGAAAATAATGTTCACTAAGAGAAAGGGCAACAGAATATAAGCCTCAGAAGTTCCATAGGATTTTATCCAGAGGGAACCATTATGATCATCCAAATCTGATTTCCTGCAAAACAGCTCCAAAAACTTCAACTACTGATTTCTTCACTTTGCCCACCATGCTTGAGCACGTCTTTTAAAATGATAGCTAATCTTAATTTACAGAGTTTAAATGCTGGAAGATGCACTACAAGCTCCAGCATGTTTTGCACAGTTTAATTAAATTTTATTGCTGAAAAGTCTGCCTCATTTTGACTTTGAATTTATTAAGCTTCTGATTCTAGCCACTGGGTCTCATTCTCCATTCATCTGCAAGATTAAAGAGCTTTCTACCAGCAGAATACTTTCCTCATGTGGGCAGCTGCAGACTACAAACAATTCACCTCTTAACCTTCTTTTTGTTTAGTTAAATAGATTAACTTTTTTTTAGTCTTTTGTAGTTGAGACAGATTTTTCAACCTTATATTATTTTTTTTTATAAATCATTTCCAAAGTGCTGACATTCTTTTTATACTCTTTAAATGAAAACTGTACAAAGAATTTCAGTAAGTTCTTGCTATCATGGATAGCACTAACCACCTCCCTGTTAGTCTCACTTTTATTAAAGGTGAGACACAAAGCCCATGCGTGGCTTCAGAGCCACAAAATCACTTTGTAACCTCAGGTTCAGATGGGTGTGCCCTGTGACCTCCAACTGCTTCATGGGAACTGGTAAATGTTCTTTTGAAATCTTTTATTTTAGCTAGAGATTCCTTTAAGCTATACTTCTAAATAACTTTCAAACAGAACCAGGTTAAGGAATTCTTTTATATACGGAAAAAGCCAAAAAACCATCTGCTATTATGCATCTATTATTCTGAAAATAGAACAATTCATTCTGAATAGACAATAATTTAGTCCTAGATAGAATTAATATTTTTATTGATTATAAAATCTTAATTAATTAATCAGAAAAAGATAACGTGATTATAAATAATTGCTTAATTGCTTAAAAACAAATTTCCCCTTGGGTAAATCAGGGGATTTAACTATCAGCCATTAAATGCATAAACAACTCTATGCTTACTAAGCTGGACATTGAAGGATATGCTGAATAGCTCTGACAAAAAGAGTTTTTAAATTAAAAATGCCAGTCCAAGAAATCAGTTTGAAGTATTAAATATCTTCTCTGTATCTAAAACCTTTCTGTTTGCAGTCAAACTGAAAGGAAAGCATTTCTTTTCCTCCAAGTAGGTAGGCAAGCCAAAAAGAAAATAGATATTTTCAGATTTACTACCACCTCTGTTTTGATACCCAAGAAGCAGAAAGATACTAGTTATGGTGGTTACTCCTGTCAGGGCTTTTTTAGAGAATAATTTCTGTCTTCAGAGAATATTGATGTATTATGCTACACGACAACTGCTTAAACATGAATTAAAGTTTGAATCAGTGGCTGAACTAGTTTTGTTTTAAATCAATTTTAAACATGATTTTACAATTCACAGTCTAGTGATAAAGAAACATTGTTCTTGGCATCTGCTGTAATGATTGTCCATTTTCCTGAGAGCCAGACTGATCCTCTCCTCAGCACAATAAAGGTTTCCTTTTTCTGTATGAGGAATCTGGGGAGCATATTTTCCTTTGTACCATACTTCTTCCTACCTCCTTCTCACTTTGCTGCTCGATGTATTTTGTGGAATGGACAAAGGACAGTAGCTAGTTCCTTGCACAGGTTTGTAGTCTACATATTCTGCTTCTGTGGGACTTTAAACCTGTCAAGACCTTGGACAGAGAGCCATCTCCCTTTCTTCAGATTCCCTATGAACATACAGCCACACAAAAGAGCTGCTGAGAATGAACATTATCCCTTTCCTATTTCTACTTTCTCTCTTATATTAGACGTCTAAGGAGAATCAGGCTTGTCCTGATCCATCCTCCACATGTTCAGATTGCTCCTTAGAAAGAAGTGATTGTTCAGCACCTGGTGTTTCTCCAATATAACTGCTGCCTTTTTGATATTCTGAAATAACCTCTAATTTTCACACAGGTAAGAGAAGTTGCTGCACATCTATGAACTAGTGACATTTGGTAGGTGAACTGTACGTTTTATATTCTGCTTCTAAAGAAATTACTAGAAATTGCTTCAGTGATGCAAAACTGGGGGTATTTTCCTTACTTTCCTCATGATGTTTGGCAATTATTTATAAAAAATGATTAGCTGCTTTCTCTTTAGTAAAGCAGTGTGAAACTGAAATCCTCACTTGCTGGAAAGTGTGCATTAATTTCTTGTTTCTTTGACTTTTTCTCATTCGTGTTCTGCTTGTGCATGCTGAGGAGCTTCTGTGAGAGTCAGATTATGACAGATTGGCAAATTTTGGTTCACTTTTACGTATGAAACTATGCAAAGCCATGAACTCCTTACAGAACTGCAAACAGCATCTTAGTACATGACTCACATGCTTTTTAGAGCAGAGTCAAACCTGGATGAATTCCCAGGGGCTGTACAGCCCTCCAGCTCCTCTGTTCTCTTACACTGGGTTTAAAGTTTTGCATGGTGCTAACATATAATCATTTTCATAGACAAAGGTAAATTTGACGCCCTGCAGAGTTTTAAGGTGCTCCATGTGGGGTCTGTTTTGGAAGTATTGATTGCAGTAAATGATGTAAATCATGCTTATAAGCATTGCTGTAGTTAGGTATCTTGATCTTGGGTCTAGCCATAGAAAACAAAACATTTCTGCTAGAAAACCTACAAAATCACACAATGAATTCCAAGTACAAATATTTGCTGCTATTTGTAGGGATTTCTTATCCAAACATCACAGGATGCTCATCTGTTTCATTTTCCCAGAGAGGTATTCTAGACTGAATGCAAGTTCTGCACTGCTCCATGCTGAGATATAAATAATTCCTGTCAGGCTCAGAATAAAGTTTTGTAAGCCTTCTGAGCACCTATATTACATGGAAGGTTGGCTTCACCTGCTGTCCATCATTATGGCCCCTGGAATATATTTTAGGATGTTGCTAGACCTTGCTACACGTCTTGAACTGAAAATGTGTTATTTTGCTGGAAGTGTATTTGTTCACATTTTATTTTTCAAGCTGATATTTTTAGGCTAAATTTCTAATCTTCCCATAAATACTATATCTCATTATAAATTTTATTATTTCTTTCTAGCAATATTACCACATATTAATTCTCTCTCCTGTTTTATGTATCATCAGTAAAAAGCATTCATGTGAGAATAATTCCAGCTTCCACAGCAAAAATTAAGATATTAATCAAGATGGATAATAAAGTCATGTCCTGTGGAAAGCCACTAGATACTTGTAGTCAACAAAATGCTATTTATTATCATTATTAACTTAGGATAAATTAAGCTATAATAAAGGTTAATTATATAAATAAATCAGCTTGGACTTCTGAATAACGTAAAGCAATTTGTTAATATTTCCTGCACAGACTCTTGCCCTCCATAAAATAACCAGCATCCATTGTTAGGAAAGAAAAAGGCAAAAGTATCTGTAAGAGTACTACAATTAGCTATTTATAGTTACTATGGAAACAAAGTGGAATCAAATAAGCATCAGAGCTTGTGTGATTATACTTTTGTTCATTTGATAGGCTATTGAATGATACATTTGCTCTTAATAGCATTTTCTTTCAAATAATAATAAAATTTGGTGTTGTGGATTTCACATTCAGGTGTACCCTATTTGATGACAATAAGTGAAGACATTGGAAAGCTTAAATTTTACTAACCTATAAGCATAAACAATGGGCAATGTAGGAAGTTTTGTTTGTCTAAAAGAACAATTTTCAAAGTAGGCTGTAGAACAGAAAATGTTGCTACTTATTGTCAGATGTTCTTTGCTGCAAAAAATCACGAAACTTCATGCTTTAACTTTCAGTTATGGTACAGGTGAAAATATGGGCTTGTGTGTAGGATTACACACCCAGTCCTACCAAATAGCTAAAGATGAAGCAACAAGCAGATCAAAGGGAAGAGGTACTAAATGACATTTATGAAACTTTAAAAAAATGTACCGAACAGTTTATTATGTATGAAGGTACTTATGGAGTTTTACACAGCCTTTAGATGCAAGTAATTAAAATATATGAATTAATTTGGAAATAATCTCAATTTAAGTTTATTCAAATGTAAAAAATGCATTATGATCAGCTTACTGCATTTCATGTCCAGGCAGGTACAGGACACCTGTCCCTGACATTCAGCACAGGTTCACATTTATCCCATGGGTTTGCTGCTCTGACTGTTGCTACTGCTCATGGGCAACCAGGAACTTTGCTGTCTCACACACAAGAGATCTATCAGCCTGCCTTCCTGAGACTCATTCTGTGATCATCAGTGGCTTCTGATTTATCTTTTCTCCCTTTCTTGGAGTGGGATGGATTTCATCTTCACACCACTGACAGAACCACAAGGTTGATGCCACCCCACTGCTGCAATGCTCCTTCCACAGAAGCTCAAGGAATAAAAGGCTCCAATGGAAAGACCAAGCTATGGGTGAAACTTGATGCTCCCACATACAGAGGTCACAAGTTGTAATTGTAATGGTAGCTTTATGGAAGGAAGAAACAAAATCTCTTTGGTTACTAGAGTCCCACTTGCTTTCACAACCAGAAAGATTCTGACTAAAATCTGCGTTGTGTTTCAATTAATCACAAGTCCAAAGATCCATTTCAGATATGGAAAGATAATCACAATCATGGCAGCACCTAATTTTTCTAATGGCAAAGGAGTCACAGGTACTAAGACTGCCATCAAATTTCTATAAACATTTTGACAGCATACACAGTGCGCACATTACTGTGGTACGGGATAATCAGCTTTCACTGGTACCACTTTGGAGAGCATCCTGTTTCCCTTGCTTCCCTGCATGCTGATAAAAACATCAAAACTCAGATTGTTTTTCCTTCACCTGGCTCTTGACTCTAGTTCTTCTACTGGACTTGTTGTAAGTTCCATATTTAAATCAGATTTTCTGCTAAGGAGGAAATTACTTTATAGATGACATCCTGGTCCAATTTACATCAGTAGCAATATTTCTGTGGAGACACAATTTCATAACACAAGCTCAAATTATTTTAAAAATTATTACTGTAGGAAATGCAGCTTCCAGAGGCAGAATTTCTCTTGTTTCCTGATGCTTTTAATAACATAATACTGAACAATTTTTCACACTTTCCTACAAGTAAAGTGTCTTTATCCAGAAGAAAAAAGGCAATGAAAGTAAAAAACAAAAAAAACCAAAAAAAAAACCCCCTATGGTGATACAAACAAAAGGGGAAAAATAATTTAAAGAATAAATTAAGTATAATTGTGTACTACAATGCTATACACCAATCCACCTGATCTTTTTTTCCAATGCTATTTCAGAAGAATGATATTCTTTAAGGCTATTTTTAAAGAATGTTTTAATTTGTGACATATTTCTATGTGTCCTGCTTTCTATATTTGAAAATATTGGCTTCATTTTCAGTACAATGAGAACTGCTGAATTTTCTCACTTTAGACGTATCAAAAAGTCCTTGTGATGTACTTAGATAGGTTTCCAAAGAACAACAGCTTCTTGAATCTGTAATTTTAATTTGGACTTGAAACAAATATGTTATTATGCTGCTAATTGTTGTCATCAGTCAAATCCCTTCTTGAAAAATATGTCTATCATTTTGGTGATTAAGTTGCTTTGGGAGTATTGTTAATACCTTAATAAATAAGTCAATATCAGATTTTTTTTCTGAACTAAAACAGACACTTACATAAAGGTCTTTAAAGACTTGAAATTTAATAAAGATTGATGCATTTTTAGCATCTCTTTCAGGTCTTTTTCACATTTGATTTTCATTTTGCTGCCATCTTTCACTATTTCTGACAATATCATGTTGGATGAAATACAGTGAGTCAGTAAGAGAGAATGTGTTGCAGACTTCTGTTTATAACCTAACATCTGACTGATTCATATTAGAACATCTTGTCAGCCACACAAGAGAGTACAATGTGTTTGTTAGCTGGATTCTTCATTTAGGATGTTTCTGGGTTTGTTGATACAAATTCTGTATCATCAGAGAAAGAGGAATCTTTCCTCTTCCTATTACAATTAAAGGATGCCTTCTGCTGCCAACAAAGGCACTTGTGTTGGCTTCTAAAGACACAATCCTCGTGAAAGAATTGCAATAAATACATTTTGGTTGGGTTAAACAACAGATGGCTGACATCTTCTACAGTTTCATTTCTCCAGTGGTATTTTGCCACCCTCTGAAAAGCTTGAATTGTAGCACTTCTTGCGTTATTGTTGATTTTGCAATAGGAACCAATCTGGAAAGCAGTAATGACATCTCCAAGAAGGGTAAATGTTTTTCTGCAGTTTTCTGCTCATAAAGTCTGAGACAGTGAAAAAGAATAGGTAATCTGAAGGGTTCACCTTTAGTTATGTAGCTCATCTGATGAGAGATTGGAGCAAACAAAAACTATGCTGGCAATAAATGTCTATAAACGGCAGTATACCTATTTCCTCCTTATTGAAAAATGTGAGAAATTGTTGTAAACTTCCAGTTCTTATTTTTATGCCAAGACTTTTGACTTTCAGAATAATTGACATTGTAAAAGCTTCTTTTTTCTTCTCAAAGCAATTTGGGAATTGGAAGATGCAATGGAAAGTTGAATATGGCTGGTAACACTGGAAGGTTTCTAGATGAAACAGAAACATTTGGTCTGAACTCAGAAACACCTTAGGCATGGATTCCCCAGTGAAAACATTCAGAGCAGCCAGTAGAAGTAAAAATCTAAAACTTTCTCTTTGCAAACAAATACTACGATGACCGACCTTCCTGTGAAAGGAAGAGGGTCATGCTGCACACAGCTCCTTTCATCTCCTGCTCGGGGTCAAGCAGTGCTGTCCTCAGCAAGCAAAGCTCTCCTGTCACCCTCACACATGAGCAGCAGAAACTCGCTGGGACAGGCACTGTCTTCATGTCCTCCCACCCCTTACCATCCCTGTGCTCTGCACCACACCCAAAATACCTTCTACACTTCTGTAAGATTTCATCTGTCATGATTAATTCAAATGGATCCTTGGGAGCCTTATACAGACCAGGTAATTTGCAAGACGAGAATAAGTTGCTTTAAAGTTAGGCAAATATCAAAATGTATTTTTGTAAAGATGAAAAACTGCCAAGAGATATGTCAGTTTAGATAAACTTTTTAAAATAAGAAGTGTGTGAAGAGAGAGAGAGAGAGAAAGAATTTAGGGTACAGGCATAAAGATACCCACATTCTCATCCAAAATGCTCAGCCAGCATAATCCTGATATTCAAAAATGTATTAGGGTTTTGTTCACCTTCCAAAAACAAATTAAAAAAAAAAAACCACAAAAAAAACCCCAAAAAACCAACAAACCCTAATAAAACTGAAAGCCCCAACACCTTCATATTAGCTTCCTTTCCTTTCCTTTCCTTTCCTTTCCTTTCCTTTCCTTCCCCTTCTTTCCCACATTTCTTGAGCAGCAGTCCTTATCAAAGTATATCATGTCATCTGAGTTAAAGAACAAACTGAAAAAGAGCTACAGATTTATCATACCCTGTATAAGTTTTCTTTGGGGGAAAGAAAACAAGATCAAAGCACACTTCAGTATCCAACACATCCATATTGATTCAATGTAAAGATGTGCTGTGCTAGGAACTATGTTATATGAATTTTCAACTTGGTCAGCAAAGGAAGAAGCATCTTGGAGTCTAAAACTTCCAGTGCTCATTTTTTCCACTGCTCTCAGATGATAGTGCCATTTTTAAATGAAAACCATTTGGCTTTAAGGACATGGGATAAAGGAGAGCAATACAGCACAGTGAGATAGAAAGCATTTTGAAAAAGCTTTCAGGAAAAGCAGTCAGTCATATTGATTTGGAAGGCAAAGAAAGGAACTTATGGATCAGAGAAAAGGCTAAAAAACTTGTACCTGGCTCTTAATGACCAGAGCAGAATGTTGGCTAGCCTCTGTTTGTTTTTTTTTTTAAATACTGTTTTTCAGGGGCAATTCAAGGTAGATCCTAATGTTTAGTTAAAATAAAGATACTCTTTCAGCATTTGGGTTTGGGCTATTTTGTGTAAAGCTGACTTGCCTCCCTTTTTGACAGAAATTAAGAGAATGAAACAGAATTGGTTCTTGAAGTCCCCTAGAGGGCATCCTGAGTGACAGTCGGCAGAGTAGGACTTGGAGAGCTACAAGATCACCAGGAAATTCCCTGTACCAGTGGGAATTGGCCATCACAGTGATGGAGAAATGAAATGCAATGGGACACAGCCTCTCTCTTTCCACGGCATACAGAACACAGGCCACTTTGGGAGGCCCTGCCCGGAGCCCCAGAGCACTCTCCCTCTCCCTCTTTTCCTCAGCACTTGGATACTACTCCAGATGCACTCACTGATGTCCAGTGAAGGGAAAGGATCATTTCCACAGACATGCTGGCTCCACCAGTGCCAACACAGCCCAGGGTGCTGGGGCTGCCTTTGCCACAGGCCCCACTGCTGGCTCGTGTTAAACTGGGTTCTCTGGACCTCTCCTGCAGAGCTTTCCCCAGCAGTTCTCTCCCACCTTGGGTTGCTTCGTTGTCCTAGGGTGACGTTATGATGCTTGTATCCCCAGTTGTTGTTTATGCTGGATATTATGTTCTGTGCCTTCAAGAACATTGGCTCTGAAAAGCAAAGTTTTGTTTTGTTATCAGCTGCTCACTCCCCCACAGTCAGCAGGACAGAGATGGGGCAGTACATAGTGCTGCTTTTGGCTTTTTGCTCTTGCTCCTGTTTTGCTCTTGCTTTTTGCTTTTGCTTGTTAGTTAGTTTAGCTAGTAGTCCAAATTTTCCCTGGACTGTTTTTCCTTTCCCTTTTTTGGAACCGCTCGAGCCTGCTCTGGACAGGGTCCTGGGAACACCGAGAGTTTGCACCTTGTGGCTGCAGCAGCTGCCCCAGCGTCGGAGGGACTGATAACAGAGCAACTTTCTGAATTTGTCATCATTTTCAGAGTGGTGAAGAAGTGGTGTCATCTGGTATTGTTCATTTTCTGTGCTGGGGGGTGCTGTGCCTGTTAAATAAGCAGGTTCTTTCCACTTCTCTCTGAGGAATCCTTCCTGAACCAGTTGGGGGGACGGCAGTGTGGGTTTGCTTTCTGGAGGTTTTCTGCCCCTTTTGGAGGTTTTCTCCCAAATTTTCCCTAAACCAGGACATTCATGACATTCCAAAGCCAAAGGATTCACCCCTTGCCCACACAGAGCGTCTTTCAGCGCAACACCTTCAGCTTTTCCTTATCATCTTGAGAAGGGCTCACAGGTCACGTGAAGAGAGGATATGAGACAAAGCAGTAAGAAATGTTACACCAGCCCCTTTCTGAAGATAGAATTGATTTTATTTTTTAAACACTGATAAATTAAAGAGATCAGTATGTTAGGCATATGGCCTCATTATTACACAGAGCAGAGAGGGGATTTAGTGAATAGACGAAGGGCTGGCTGCTGGTATTTCTCACCTTATATCTTTCTACATGGCTGTGAAAATGGTTTGTCCTGAAAAACAGAACTTGCAGCACAGAGATGAACTCGTCTCCACAGCCACAGACTCAAACTTTTCATCCCTGGGGTCAGTGAGCAGTAAACAAGGGTTTGAATTCACTGCATTGCTACCTGGGCATGAAACTGTGCGTAGGCGAGAGAATGAGAATAAAAAATGTATTTTCCTTCCTTCCTGTTTAAGCTCAGAACTATTTCTGTCTCTCATAAAAAGACACTGGATAGAAATTCATAATGCAAATGCTCTCTCTTGGTAGAATAAATGAGTCATAAAGATACAGCCATTCTATAGCCACTTTTTCATATTAGGACAGTATTCTTATAAATATTTGGTTTTAAGTATGAGAAGCAATGGAAAACTTTTTTAATTAAGTGGCTGGAGTTATTAATTAAAAATACATGAACTAATAATATAACCAAGAAACAATACTTGAATATAATGCAAAGAAATATTTTGATTTAGGACTTAAAAAATGAACTAAATCTAGTGTACAGAATTTATTAAAAAAGATTAATAATGACATGGAATTGCTATTTTAATTGCTTTGCTAATCATAGGGACATTATTCAAAGTTCTTTAAGATGAACAACTTCATTTGCATGTGTGCTGTTCCTAATTAGTTTGATGCTTTGTGCTAATAGAATGGTCCCACAGCAAGAACATATCTTTAGAGTATTTGTAACAAGTAATTTATTAAAGCATAGTCTTCTACATTTGGTTATGGGGAAAGAGTTGGTGACCTTGTTGAACACTGAATGGTGTTACTGCCTTTTCATGACTATGATAAAGAGGGAAATGCATTGTCCTCAGAGATGGATGCAAAGAGGTGACAAGAGCCATTTATGTAGTTAGGAGAAAATAACCAGTAGCACTCTGTGAAAATGACATTTAGCAAAAAAATATTTAAAACAATGACAGCTACAGGCTGTTTAAATTGATATCAATAACACCCTTGTTTTCCCCTAGCAACTAAGAATAAATGAAGAAACACAGGAAGTTGGATTACACAAAAAGTCCTTTTAGAGCTTTGGTTCCAGGGATGAATAACCAGGAGGGTGAAGCTGAGCTGGTAAATTCAAGGCCAGGGTGGATGGGGCTCTGGGCTACACAGTGAAGTTGAAATCATCCCTGCCAGGGGGGCTTGAACTGGATGATCTTCAAGGCCTCATTCTAACCCAAACCATTCTATGATTCTATTTTATGAGGACACTCCTCCAGAGGAGTATTTGAAAACATTAAGAAGATAAACAAAAACACCATGGTGCCATTAAAGAGTTTTCAATCTACTTTCAATTTAACAGAAAGCAAGTTAACATTGAATTAAATATATATGCCTATTATTACTTTGAATAAGGATTTTATTGCTATTGCGTTGAATATTTTAATAAACTTCATGCAGTAAACACTGAAAAGAACAATATTAAAAATTCATTCATTTTAATTAGTCCTGTTATAAATTATACAAATGACACTGCTCAGCTGCCTAGCAGTAACTAAAATGCCTTTTCTGAATTCAGATGTAAATAACTGTGAGTGACAAGAATAGGTTGATAAAGGAGTATATAATTACTGCTATTAACATCATACCTAAAAAACAATTGAGGAATGAGTTATACCTGTTAAAATAGAAAGCTCTTTTGAAAAGAAACCCCAAAATATTTTTTCACATGCTCATATCAATCCAGTTTATTATATGTTTAATGAATGTACAACACAAATCAGTATAGAAAACAACGCAATAAGAAAGAAAGAAAAATATAATAATTTTTCTGATGATTACATGCAATGAACTTTAACTTATGGTGATACAGATTTTAATTAGTCTGTGTTTGATGAAAGATGAGAATGAGAGGCAACAGTTATTATTTAAGTTTTGCTTTTTTGTTGATGTATTTCATTTGGTAATTGTTGGAGTTTGTGAGTAAATATGGACCAAAATTCTGTAAATATGAAATAATTTCTTAATTAATTTTGCAACTGAAAGCTTTAAAAATGCATGTGCTTAAAAAGTAAAAATATTTTAAAACATTTTAAACTAGTATAATTTGGATTGATTTGCAGTTTCTTCAAATCTTATTTAAATAAATGTAAACAGAATTTATTAAAATAGTATAATTGTCATACAGCTATATTGTTTTTTGGTTAATTTGATCCAAAAGTAGTAGTTTTCAGTTTTCAGCAAATTGAAGGATGTTGTCAGCTAATTGAAGAAAGTTATACATACTAATTTATGTATTAAGAGCTCCAAACTTTTACTGCTGTTTATGTAAAGACATGGGACTGCCTGTGTCACTGTCATACAATTGTTATTTTTTTAAATGTCATCACATGTGTTAATGATATATTAACAAAGTTAAAAAGTATTAAATAATTATTTGCTTCATGTACTGCCCAGGAAACAAATACCAGTAATGGTGTCAACCAGTTTTAGTTTGATTGTTTTTTTTTTTCAATTGTGACATAAGTTAATTTTCATTGGTCACATTTCTGACATGTTATTTTTTTTGTAGATAATGGGAGGAATTAACCCAATTTGCTCAGGAGTGTAAAATAAATAGATATACAATGCTATCAGGTTCTGCCTATAGTGGCCTCCTCTGGTCATTTCTGTAGTGTATCCATGGAAGACATATGTGTTCTACTGATTTTCCTCTCCTTTCCCTCCCCTAAGAAGTCAAAATAGCATGAAGCCATTGTCCTTTCCAAAGTGCTCTAAGCCCTTCTGCATTAGGGAGGTCCTAATTGCTTCTCACCACACCAGAAATACCATCATGACTCACAGGTTATTTATACTGCAACACTTCTGCCCCTAAATTCTGCCAATTTTCACCATCACATCAGGTCACAAAAATACAAATACAAAAATATTTGTCTGGATGTGCAGCAAGGATAGATTCAGCTGGGTTGTACATGGAGCACTGTGTGCCAATAATGCCCTTCACTCATCTCTGAGCCCATTATATGCTGAGCCAGCTTTGTTAGTGTGCATCCACTCTCACTTATGGGTCATAAAGCCATGCCCAGTCACCACATTAAACCTGATCTATAACTGTTCCCGACTACCTAGGGTGTTCTGTCTGAAAAAATTTTAGAAACAGAGTAATTCAGTCATTTTCAAATTGCTCTATGCTGATTTACTTGTCCTTAAAACCTGACATCAAATCACCATTGCTGATAAAAGTGGAGAGGAAGAAAATCTGTGCATAGCAGTTCCAAATGGAAGCACTTCAAGTAAAAAGATATGAATGCTGCTGGGAGCACTTGCAGCAGTGACTGATCTGGCTGTAGATTGATCTCTTTTGTTCAAGCCAAGCCTGCTGTCAGCAATAGCTTGTCTCTCTTTCAGCTGATTTTAAAAGCATCACCCAGAAAATTAGCAAAATGAAAAGGGATGCTCTTCTCCTTTCTGAATCCCACATCATGCATATACAGAACTTTGTATGGTCTGGCAAAAGAATGCAAAGCAATGAACTCGCAGGTAAAATTTAAGAATACACAATGACTTCCAGCTGGGGAGTACTGTTAAAATTTAAAGTGTTTGTGGAGATAAAACATGGTTACCTATCGCTCCTGGAAATAGGGGGGGAAGCAGTTCAGGAAGAGCTACAGTTGCTGCTGGTGAGATGAATGATTACCAAGTAAAAATAAATGCAGGAAAGACAGTCATATATTCACTTTTGAGGACAGAGTGGCAATGACACTGTCCCTGTGCATCATTAAGCTCCCAATCCGAATACTGATGGCAGTGGCAGAAGAATTTTGTTCTTTTGCTTTTTGACACATAAAAGCCAAGTTTGATGGAAGATTTTGTCTGAAAATTATTTATCTTAGCTGTTCCATCAGATTCCTTCATTTTGGTAGAATTCAAAGCTTTTGGGAGTGGGCATGAATTACAAGTAAACAAGGAATTTAGTTGGTAATGCTCGTTTGCCTTTTTCTCTCTTAGGTAACAAATGGTACAAACAGTAACACCAAGATATATACTGCTGCAGTATGCTATCAAATTTCATTGTGGATTCAAATGAAAGGGAAAAGAAAATCAGAATATATTCTACTTGCAAACTTTCTGTAAAAAACAGATGAGATGCCATCCTAAGAACTATAATTTCCATGTTCTTTCTTTTCTATGGAGATGGAAAGGGATCATTAGAAATATATATAGCCCAGCAAGCAAGGGACTGTTGGATATCTCTGCAAATAATGCATAATAAATCAGTGAACAAAAGCCATGAAGATTCCACTGTTCAAAATTTTGTTTTTAAAGCCCTATTATGGGTGGTCTAGCTTAAAGAGAAAAAAATTCCCCCAAAATAGAAAAGGTTTCTTCCCAGCAGCAGAGCCCTCTCATTATTTCAAATCTCAGGTTTAAGGCTTGAAGAAGCAGCAGTAGGGTTATTATCCTCTGTAAGATTCAGTCTCCTGTGACAATTTTTTGACACACTCTAACAGGATAACAAGGCATGGAAGGCTGACACAGGAGGATAATAATGCACTTGAGATTGCCTTTTGAGTAATTATGTGATCCCAATTAAATTAGTTTAGAATGTCTTAAAAGGCAGGTTAAAATTCAGTATTCATTGTCCATCTTTCTCTATGAGTTGAAGTCCTGCTCAGTACACTGCATAATTGCCATGAAAGCAATGATCAGAGCCCCATTGCCAGGATTCATTACTGAGCTTCCTTTGCAGTGCTCACAGCTAAGGTTGCTCCCCTGTTTTTCTTGCATTTGAACGCATGAGATTCTGGTAATAAATGTCATTTAAGATATATGTAAAGGTACAGCCACCCCAGCGACAACTTCAATCCTAATTAAGCATTTGAAGTATTTCTAGAAAAGAAAAGGTTACTTATGCTTGTTCTTTTAATGACATATGGATCTGGACTCTCCGCAGTCAAACACACCTTCTGATCACAACCAGAATATGGGTGTACTTTGGGAAAAGCTATCTTTTGGTTAAAAATGAACTGCTTTACCAAATTTGTCTCAGAATAGTATTCCAAAAGTACTTTTTCAAGGAAGAATTATGCAGGCATTTTTCATTATTTTTTCTGCATGAAGTACACGATTATTTGTCCTAAAGGATGGCAACTGACAGCAACGAGACTGTTTAATTTAAAGAAAAGCATTAACACATAGCTGGTCTCCCTTTTTGTTGAGACAGTAAATGATTTGTGTTTGAATATATGCATAACTGCAATTTAATTATTTTGATCAGAGACAAATAACTAACTCAGGCAGGTTAGCAAGATATGTAGGCCATAATCAGTCAGTTAATTTTTCTTTGTAATTAACTGTACCCTCGTATGGTTATCACTTCTTGTTTCTATAACCACAAAGTACCTTTGTAGTTAGCATCAGTAATATAGTTTCTCATTCAAGTAGAAGCAATTGGCCCATTGGTCCAGCAGTGCATTTTCAGCCCAGGTATAGAGGATGAGATGGCACCCAGCTATTCAACAGCAGATTAGATGCAACTCCCTCTAGGCATGCAGGGTCAAATTGGTCAAGGCCCACAATTATTACTTAAATTATATCTTTCTATGGTTTGAATAAAAGAATATCAAAGCTCCATCAGCCTGCCTGTACACATGAGGGTGAACAAGCCTTTAGAAAACCCTCAAACCATGCCCAAGCTAGTGAGACCACTTCACTTCATGGGTGTTTCTGCCCAGTTCATTGAATCTCAACCACCAGAGATGGAAATGTGAAAAGATCAATGACAAAAAAAAAAAAAAAAGGCATGAGTATTCAGTAAAGTTTCAGTACTTATTTACATTTGCATTAAATAACAAATTCATGAGACTTGATTTTGATTCTTTCTTAAATGTAAATTGCTGCAAAATTATTTGGTCGATGAAAGAAGCCATTGATAAACTATATGTGGCTTTTGGCCTGAGATGGTCAATGCCTTCTTCTGGAAAGGAGGGTGCAAACTTATTATTTGAATAACACAGTAAAACTGACTATTTAAATATACTAAGTTCTCATAAAATTGACTCCAGCAGTTTCTTTTCTGCCTACATGTATATAGATAATCTTACATTACAAATATGATATGGCAATGTGAGATACTGTTCAAGCAATTGCTATCTACAGTGGTTCACACTGTAGAAGATTTCATAATCCCAAATATCCCATTAGACCAAATAAAATAATCACAAGAGTGTATGACCAAAAGCTTTTCAGAGTATAAGTATTTGGGTTGCACAAGCAGAAACTTACTCAGACTCAGTGAAAGGAAAAGGCTCCAGAGACTCAATGACTTGCTATAATCCTTGATAATGAATTGCTACCATTAATTTAATAAGTCAGTTGTGAGTTGAAATCCAGAGGAGAAGCCAAGAGCATCTTGACATCTTCAAAAATGTTAAGAGTTAGAAAGTCAAGTTTGGTCAGCTTGTTTCCATAAATAAAATTTTAATTCTATTAAAAATAAATTAAATCCATCATTTTAGGAGCACATCCAGTGTGTGCAGCTGGAATTTTGTGAAGGAAAAAACACGGTGTAAAATTTGAGTTGATATAAGATTGGTCTTACCCCAAGAGAAAATTATAGATTTTTCTACCAATCACAAAGTAACATAGAGTTTGCCAGACTTCAAGTGCTTAGCAATATTCTTGGCAAAGGCTGATATATAATCATCTGTCAATTACACTACTGCTGTGTGTTGGAAAAAGAATTAATTTTGACTCCATTAAAATTTGATCCCCTTAATCCAGGCCTTGATATCTTTTTTCTAGAGGAATGCATTTTTCTTTGCAGCATAAGGTAGAGATTTCAAGCTTTTCAGATTATTCCCACCATTTTACCTGGAGTAAAAACTAAAGGGGAATATTTGCAATTCAAGTTGAAATAAAAAAGACAGCTACTAGAAGCATAATGTGAATTTTCTTTCAACAGAAAAATGCATCAGTTTTAGTCCTAGCCTGTCTCAAATACAGAAATCCAAGATCATCCAAAGCTTAAGGGAAAAAAGATGTTTTACTTCACAGGCAGCAAAAGGTTGTCTATGGCAACAATAAAACATATTTGTGATATAAACAGAGCTTTGGTCTTTCTAGAATTAAAAAATGTTTCCATAATATTGTTTATGTCTCTTGGGAGCTGTGGAAAGCTTTGTGTTTTTTTCTGATTTTTTGTCCACACATATGAGCATCCTGCTGTACTCATCTCTAATAGACTAAACTTTTTTTCTACTTTAAGCTTGAGCTCCATGTAGTTGAACAGTTTGTGATTCAGTCACGATGGTTCTTTTTTAAAATTCTGATCCAACATTCTACATTGCAAAATATTAATATGTCCTCAATATAGCATCATTAAGGAATTCAGATCTCTCCCAAGCTTCCCTTTTTTCAAAATTTGGTATTTCCTCTAATAGTTTAAGATTCCAGTCCTTGGAGTTTTAAATTTTCTTTCTTTAGGCTTCTTTTCTTTGTTGTGATATTCTTTCTCCTCTTTTCCTTGAGAATAATGAGGCCTCATGAGTTAGAATCAACTAATTCATTTCAGTGATCAGAGTCAAACTGAAAAGGTGTGTTTGTCCCTCCTTTTTGCAAGGAAAAAAAAAACCAACAAAAACAACTTCAAGCAGTGTTAGACACTTTGTGCTTTGCTGCATTCTTCATCTGGTGGCTGCCTGAGTACATCAAATTCCCTCTTACTACAAATCACAGGTTTCTTTAGTCAATAGGAAATCTCATCTTTGTCTGTAAGATTCCTCCCTTTATGTGGTTCTCCATTTTACCATAAACACACATCTTTCTTCTATTGTACTAAAATGACAATTCAGTGTTACTTCTGGTGGGGGCTTTTTGACACACAAAAACCCCCAGGAGCTAACTAGAATATAAAAAGTTTTATGTAAATTTTAAATGTAAATCTGAGTCTTTGTTTTAGAAATAAAAAGAAAGAAGTTGGGGAGAAAATTTCTTGCTCTCTCAGTACACTGAAATAGTTTGCTTAGCAGTCTATTTAATGTTAATCTCAGACTATTAGCAGTTTACATAAATACTACTTTAAATCCTAGAATTTTATTGCTTGAACACCATTCTATATGGTACAGAGTTCCACAGGTTATTTACATGTTATATAAAGTAGGACTTCTTGTTTTGATCTGTTGCATTTTCATTTTAAAGGACCTCTTCTCCATCTGGTATTGAAAAGGGCTATAGATTTTAGTCTGATCATGATCTTATATATCACATGATGTAAAGTTTTGCTTTTCTTCCCACAGTAAATAGGATTAGTCTACATAGTCTCTTAAAATAAAAGCTTCTGCTGCTCCTGTCTCAAAACAGTTTTGCAGTACTTTACTGAATTTTTTGAATTCAATATATTTGTGATATTAGCTAAAATAGACTTCTATGTTGAAATCCCATTGCAAATCACTGAGACCAGCTATTATCAAAACTTCCACCTCACCTGTTCTTCTCCTTGCAAGATATCATCTAGCATCTTTTGCCATAGATTATAAACTTAATTGCACCAATAGCATGCTAGTTTAAACTGTCTTCTTACTATTAGCCTACCTCTTTTGAAAGGAAATAAAATTTGAGATACTTAGAAAAGCTGGGAAGAAAGATTTCTCCCTTCCTTTTCCCTAAGCTTTATTTCTGTCCTTCTAGAAGACAGTGGCTCTTTGAACTCAGCTGTATCTCAGGTCTCATTGTGCTGTGCCATACAGGAGTGTTGGCCCCTGAGGGTCTGCAGGACACTCATATAACCAAACACACCCCTGTAGGTGCCGTTTCCATGCTGTAGAATAATGTTTATGGCTGTACTTGATCTCAGATGGCTTTTCCAACCTAAATGATTCCATCTCTGCACAAAGGACGCACCACTGAGGCTGGCATCAGTTAAGGAAGCAGCTGAGGGAGCTGGGGGTGTTTAGCCTGGGGAAAAGGAGGCTGAGGAGACCTTATTGCTCTCTAAAGTTGCCTGAAAGGACATGTAGATAGCTGTGGGCATTGGTCTCTTCACCAAGGGCCAACTGATAGGCTGAAGGGAAATGTCCTCAAGGCCCACCAAGGGAGATTTAGACTGGATATTGGGGAAAATTTCTTCACTGAAGTGGTAGTCAGGCATCACAAAAGGCTGCCCAGGCAGGTGGTGGAGTCAGCATCCCAGGAAGTGTTTGAAAAAGCATGTAGATGTGGCACCTGGGAACATGGTTTAGTGGTGAACTTGGAAACACTGGGTTAATGATTGGACCTTACAATCTTAGAGGTCTTTTCCCACCTAAGTGATTCTGGGATTCAATGCAATTTTTTTCTTCTTTTAGGTGGGTCATTAGGCTTTTGGTAAACCTCACCTAGTTTCAGGAAGTTATCTGACTCTTACTCTTCACAATTTACTGTAATTTATACTAGTTGTGTGTAGCTGCATTTGTCTCTTCTGTTCCCTGAAAAAGTTAAACTTGAGTATTCAAGCCCCAGATGTGCAAGTTGATGAAGTTTAGAATATACTGAGGAACTAATATATATTTGCTGTTGTCCATGCTTTTGTTACAGTCTGTCTTTAAATGAGAGCAAAGAATCAATGATCTTTGTTTTGTTGTGGTTCACTGCTGGCATCCTTTTTTTTTTCACCTTCTTGAAGTGTTCTTCAAATATGCTTGTTAGCTACGCCCAATAACAAGTTAACTGTATGATAAAGGATGAGAAATACACAACATTTAACTACAACAAAAGGCAAAGAAACAACAGATTGAGAAACCCACCCTCTCACACACCTGAGCACAAACATACACAAACTGCAGCGAAAAACTTGGGTTTCCCCTTGCAAGTGAATTCCCCGTGAGTTCTGCAGGATGACTTCTTGGATGAATGTCTGCATACGTTTTACCTATGCACTTTGTTGGAATATAATAAAAAAACCCCTCATTATGTGAATTTAAGTAACTCAAAAAATCTGTTTATTGTTTAATATTCTGTCATCACTAATTTTATGCTTCAATTAATTTTCTGCCATATTTCCTCATGCTATATAAGAAAGCTATTTGTACAAAGCCATCTTTTTAAAATTCATTTCATTTCATTTTCCTTCCTGAAAAAGGCCATCTGCATGAACACGCTGAGCAAATGAAAGAAAAACTTCACATCTTTAATTTTATAAATCAGAATTATTCATATGATTAAGCTTTGTAGAGTTTAAATAACAAACTGACTTGACATGCCCCTAACTTGCATAACCATTGTCTCAGGAAAGTAACTTAGATACAGACTGTCTGACTGTATGTGGAATTAAGCATAGAAAGCCTTGCCAGAGGTGGGTAGAGGGGGTAGGAGATGGCCTTGCATTCTTTCTCACTGTACAGGGTTTTATTTTTCCAAGGTGGGTGGTTGCCAGGAAACAGTAAATACAACTGAAGAAATGGATTTATTTGACGTGAATCCCTTAAGCAAGGTGAGGGAACAGAACAAAATGCAAAGACTGAGCTGGGGATCAGTTTGATAAATCCACATTTGTTCAGGTGATTGTTGAGAAAGCTACACACAATATTTTATTTTTGCATCCCTTCCTGCCCTGTTTCCATCTCCTTCAAGAAAGGAGGATGAGTATAGTGCCGGCAGCACCATGATCTTTGAAGGCAGCTTTTCTGGGGTGATGCCTGCCATCCAAGAAACCTTTGTTGCTCTCACATGGTGGCAGGGAGCCTGGGGGAGAGAACCTGCTTGACTGTGCCCCACAGCCCCAGCTCCACTCCCACCTCTCTGACTCCTTTCCTTCCCCTCCTGTTCTTGCCTTCTCCCTTTTCCTCCTCCCCCTGCTTACAGCCATGGAATTAACATCAATTTTCTTCTAGCTCTGCTTACACAACATTCTGTGAAATATTCATTTCCCATGCATGTATTTCATCCAGACTGAAATTTGCTGGATGCAAAGCACATATCCTTCTTGGTATTTGGCTTTTTTTCTTTTTGCTTTGTTTCTGTCTGGTACAATCAGGCGCTATTCTTGTTTGTTTCCATGCATCATCACAGCAATAAATATAAATAATAACTGTATGTGCAAATTATCCATGATTAACTGTTTCTGAGATAAGATTATCACTTCCCTGGGATTCACCCCTCCCATAAGAAGTCTATAATCTTACAGACATATTAAATCATTGAAATGATTCAGAAATGTTAAAGCAGGAAGATTTCAACAAGGGAAGTTGAAATCTGCAGCTCCCTAATAACTGCTCTGACATTTTTATGTAAAGACATTTTTCAAAATACATTTTAATTGATAAATTTTGTTATAAAATTTGAGGCTATCCTACCCCAGTAATTATGTATATTATTAATTTGGAAGTGTGCTGGAGAAAAGAATTAGTGCAATTACCTTCACCATAAAAATGGATATCTGTGGACATATAATTTAAGACACAATTCAAAAATATCACT